>NC_081408.1:582107298-582372298 GCF_030272615.1 Cryptomeria japonica | reverse complement strand
CCATCCTTGTACACATGTGTCAATCATATCCATTAATACATGCATGTTGATTTTTATACCCATTGAAAAGTTTTTCAACTATAGAACAACAAAACTAGTATATGTAAAACAACATAAGTGTTCATATGCATGTATATGGTTATGTGTATATATTTCACCCTAAATAAAAGAAAGTATTCCACATGTCTTTATGCTATTATCAACAATAAATAATCCATTTTTTCTAAGAAAGTTTGGTTTATAAAATATAGTCACATAAATCTGAAAATAAAAGTTTATGAGATTATTTTTTAATTCATTGTATGTAATTGTAATTGAAGATTTATAAGGAATTGTATATTTTATTATCCTTCATAATGCTTGAAGAATCAAGGGTGCTTAGTTTCTTTTATGCATGCATTTGTATATAGTAGTGTATATACAAATGTATATACTTAAATTTAGAAAAATAAAAACTAATGAATATCTACCCATAATTTTAGTTTTCTTATTTCAAACCATATTTCCACTCCAAAATAAAATAAATTCAAGAAAATAATAAGAAACAAGGGAGAAATTAACTTCTTACTGATTTGATATTTGTTGGAAGAGTGCCCTTACGTGACGTTTCAAATCCTCCAAAAACCCCCAAACAACAAGTAATAAATCCCCAAAGCTGAAAATTAATACTCTCAATAAAAACCCTTCAAGAATGCTTAAATATCTAATGTAAATAAACTCTAGAGAGTGCTGAAAATTTTAGACGTTATATGGATGTAAAATCTGTTGGAAACCAATAACACTGAGAGGGAGGGGGGGGGGGGGGTGAATCAATTTTATACTAGAATAGTGGTTTTTATCCTTAATAAAACAATCATGCACCAACCGGTATAAACAAAATTGAAAGAAGTAATGCAACCAATAAGCCAAACACATAAATGAGAACCATAACACACAAATTTATACGTGGAAAACCTCAATGAGGAAAAACCATGGTGGGATTTGTGACCCACAATATAAATCCACTGGCCATACGAAGAGATATTACAATATATGAGGGGCTTGCACTTGCAGGAAGGCTTACAACCTAGAGCACACTGCTCAATCACAATAGGAGCCTCACTAACTACATAAAATTCTAGACAACAATCCAGAGAAGTGTGAACTACTAAGATAGCATCTTCTATGCCAGAATACAGTTCCTGTTTAAGCTCTGCCTGTTCCAGTTGAAACCCTAAACCCCTTTACCGGAATAACCCTTACAATAAATTCCTCCCATATATAATCTCTCTGAATAATTACATTCGCATATCCATCACCATATTCCTATCCTTATCATATTAAAATGATCTAATCAATCTTCCCTATATACCCTATACAAATTTGTGCCTTATGTCGGCTTACAAAGGTATATACAATATCATATTACATGTTGGCCATATAACATAAATGAATAAACATTAAAACAAGTTGTCGATGTCGGATCCAAGATAAGCCGGCCTCTAATATCGATAAACTTTTCTATACCATGTCAACCTACATTGTCGGTGACCAAAGAAGTCTTCTTGATCTGCTGGTGCCGGTGTCGGTGTAGAATCTATGAAGTGCTTATCGGTACACCATATGAAGTCGGAACCCAAAATCATGTTACCATCAATGACAACATAGTGAAACTAACCAATAGAGTGTCAATTGCCAACAATATCCCCCTTTGGCATTGATGGCAACACTCATGTGATAAATGGTCATGGTTTCATATGTTAGTTTCATCTCCCCCTGAGTTGAATATGCAAAATACTCCATATCTCCAAAAAATTCAAAAACTTTATAACTTGCCCTAATGTATGCAACCCTTTTATCCTTTTTCACATCTATACTACTCCCCCTTTAACATCAATGCCCCCAAAAAATGTCAAAGAATAAGAACTGTACAATGAATACCTCCAAAAATGTCTTACCGGAGCTTGACCAGTTTCAAGATTTCCGGATAAGCTTTCTCTAGTAATTCCACATAAGTATCCTAGCCAATTTTGAATGTGTCAAAGATAGATATAAGTCCACTCAATAAATATGCAAAAGATTCTTTCTCATTGACTTCTGTCGGTGTGGGCTTTCCCAGCATATCCATGAATTCCTTCTTATGTACACAGAGTGAATCCAATCTTGGACTCGCCAAACCTCTTAGACTTTTGGCTCTCTGAATTATTTTATCTCTTCCCTTTTCAAGAGCAGAAATTTGGTTCTCCAAAGTCAAAATTTGTCCATCAATTGATGTTGACAGTGAAATTAGTCCATCAAAAGAGTTAGCAATACTAGCAATTTTCTCCTGTATCTCTTTTATCTTTTTATCTACATTTGCAGTAAGTATCTCAGTATGCAACATACCCTGTATATGTTTGTACATTGTTTCAAAGAATTTTCAATTGGAATTAACTTCTCCTCTATCTTTTTCTTCTCTCTCTCAATGATCTAATCAAAAGCGACTCTTTTAGCATGAGTGAATCTTTCAAGTGCTTGTCAGTTAAAGATCTATTGTAAGGATTGAAAGTCTTTTGATATGTGCTCAGTGATTACCTTAAGCTTGCCAGAAGGGCTCGCTTCATTTTCAATCTTACACTTCGAGGCCAATCGGTGCAAAACAGTGATGGATTGATCTATAATCCCCTTATCTGTGGTTCCCTCCTTCATTAGTTTCTGAGTCGCCATCATCATCAGTTATGTGGGACTCATCTCTATGATGGTTTTCTTTTCAACTAGAGCAGCGTCAATTGTCAATAATGATGTGCCAGCAACTGGTACCCTACCAGATTCCCCTATTTTCTCTGATGATTTATCCTTTATTACCTCCTCACTTGCATTGGTGGCTTCACCACTTGGTGCAGTCTATGCAATTGTCGTTTCCTCTCTAGGAACAATATCCTCAACTTGTACATTAGTATCCGAAGGACAATTGTCCTCAATGTTATCATCATGTACAATGTTCTCAGTATTAACAAGTGTTTAAGTATTTGTCTGTACATTTGTGTTTACTGGTGGCTCAATTTCCACTATCTTGATATTCTTAAAAAATGAGGGTGGAGTACCCATGATCCCTTTTCCTTTCCCTTCAACCGGTGTATCTACAGTATCTATCTTTGTCTCTGGTGAAGTAAAGAATCCTCTATGTTCTCCCAAAAATTTAATCCAAGCTTTCTGAGTTTCCTTTATTACTTCATTCATTCTCCCTAGCATCAGATTAGTTATCCTATGTTTGCTATTGAATACCTTTCTATCTGCAGCCTCAATTGTTTTATCCATTTCATCTAGAGTTATGATAACACATATAGCTAAAAGTTCTTGCATTTTAATGTGTTTATCCTTTTGTATAGTAGATAACCTTCTAGCATCTAACATGTTATATAACTTAGTCGGTATTTGATTTTATATCTCTATTAATGCTTTCTTATAGATATCCAAATACAATAGAATTGCTTCCTCCACCTCTCTCTGCTCATCAACCTCTAATTTGTCATAATAAAACTTAACATTCTTCAACATGCCATCTTTAGTTATTTCATCAACAATTTCTGCACAAGTTTTGGGTGTAACCTTACCAGAATCAGTGTCATCCTTCTTCTTCCTCTTGATGACATCAGATGCAGCTGTAGGTGTAGCCTTAGGTGCTTGCTTTTGAGCCAGTAACTTGATTGTGAACTTTCTAACTAGTTGCTTCTTTGCTTCTACCTTAGGTTCTTCCAATTTCTTCCTAACAACCCTCTTGAAGGCTAATGGTGTGTCATCCTCTGATTTAGAATTTGCAGTTACAAGTTCAATGTGAACTACCAGATCCTTCCTCTTTCTCCGTTTCTCCAAGACAACATCAATAAGTGCCTTTATGTCCTTTGAGACCTCCTATACAAATTTACTTGCTTTTCCTTCTTGTTTTTCCCTTCTCTTCCGGTTGAACTCTATTTGAACCTCTAGAGTCTTCTGTTGTGCAGTTCCACAGGGTTTCTCTGCCTCATCTATTTATGCATCAATAAGAATTTTTTCATAGGCATCAAAGATTAATGCATCTACCTCATATCCCATTTCCTCTATCCAAATCTTCCGGGGCTTGACTGCTTCCATGAGAGTCACATGCTTCTTAACCATGAAACAAATGTCGATAGAGTATTTCTCTACTATATGCTCAAGTATTCTTATCCTAGACCTCATATATTTTTGAAATTCCTTGAAATAACCCCATATCTTATCATCTCTTTGACTTCCTAATGCAATAATTGCTTGTTTTAACTATCTTCCTACCAGAATGTCAAAAGCCCATTGCTTCCTACCAGAACCGGGTGTATCATTCAGAAAGTATAACATCAAGCAGACTAACAAATTTCCATACCAGAAGGTTCCCTTCTTCTCACCTTTAATCTTCCCTAAGTTGATCAATAACTCTTCAAGCATCCAACCCCAAAGATCTAACTTTATATTTTCTCTCATCATCTTATATGCAGCCAAAATACATGAACTGGAAACAAAATTCAGTCGGTTTGACTAAGTTACCTTGTATCCCATGACCATGTTGCCAAACTTGATGTCGGTATCAGTGATAGTGCTCACTTTCATCGATCTCTTGTCAGATGTGGCGTCGGTGATCTGCCTCACAGAGTCGTTTGACACTTTATTATCCGAATGTTGCCCTACCGATGGTAAGCCAGTAATTGCCCGGATGGCTTCCTTAGTGATCTTATAAGGTCTGTCCATCCATATGAATTCCCCATGTACTCTTCTCATTATATATCTAATTATTTCATCCTCAAAATATGGAATATTCAGAATATCTGTAAACCCTAGATCTTCAATGTGTTAATATGCCAGTTTAATCTTTCCAAATTCTCCCATTAGTTCCTTCATATACATTCCCTTGATCTCTAAAGTTCCTAAGTCCTCTACATGATAGTGAATGTATGCCCTAACATCTTCTACATACACAACTCCCCCTGGGACGTGAGAAAATGCTCCAACCAAATCTTCCTTGGTAACTACATGTGGATACGGCTTGAAAATTGGCCTAGGGCGGTCCTTAACCTCCATTACAGTTGGATTTGCAACAAAAATAGGAACAAAAGATGATCCTGCTTCCATGTTTCAAGAAAAATACCTTTAATCTCTTCCGGTGAAAACCTTCAACAAGTTCTTCCAAACGCCGGTGAGGTCACTGAAGAAGAAATCTGATTACCTATGAATAGCCTCTGATCACACTTAGTCACTCTGAATCACTTTGAATCGCTCTGAAATCGCTTTGAATGCAGGGTGATTAACAATGAAGTGTATTCGACCTTTTATCCTTCGACAAAAACCCTAATCTTCCATTGACATAAATGACTGCCAGTGAAAGATACCGGATCTCGCTCAGAACATATCCATGCCGAATAACCCTCTCCAATATCTGGAACATCTTCCAGAATCTCTTCTCGAGGCATATGCAACATCTTCATGAATTTTGCCTACCCTTAAGGCATTTGTCTTAGTTATCGAATGAGATCACTATCGGTGTAGGAGCAACCTCTTCTGTTGGATAGGTAGCTGGGACATTCCCATCAGATGATTGTTCTTCAGTCTTTCTAACCCATCTTTGAGTATGATCATGCCGAATTTCACTAACCTTCTCTTTTCCTTTTTCATTTGATCCTCCATTACTAACCGGTGGATTTCTGCTTGTACAAAACTTAGCAATATGTCCAATTTCATTGCATGCATAACATGTAACATTGTTCTTCTGAATTGCTTTGCTAAAACCGGTGAAATTGCTTGACCAACATTGATTAGCTATATGTCCAAATTTTCCACAAGCATAGCATTTTACATTCATTTTTCAATTTTCTGTCTTATGACCAATTTTATTGCATTTAGAACATTTACCAGGAGCATAATCAGGGTTCTGATTTGCTCTATTTCTACATTGCCTGGCCATGTGACCAAATCTATTGCAAACAAAACATCTACCATTGAATTTATAAGCATTGAATTGTCTTACCAATTCCATATGGTTTTGATTGTCATTAGCAATACCAAAAATCTGTCCTTGCTCAAATCCAAGTCCACTGGAATCTCCAATCTACCTCTGTCTCTTTAGTAACTCATCAAGTTGTGCTGAGTTGATCTTGATTTTTTCTTTGTACTAACTTGGAGTAGTTAAATCATCTCTTAGTAGTGTCATTTGTCTCTCAAACTCTTGCTCATTTCTCTGGGATTGTACCAAATCAGTTCTCAACATATCATTTTCATGAACCAACCTACCACATTCTTCAAACTTGTTCTTCAGGGATACAACCAGATTTTCTTCCTTTTTCTATTTGTCCTCAATATCCTTAGACATCCTCATAGTTATAGCTTGCATTTCATTCTTCATAACCATGTTCTCCTAACTCAATTTTTGACATTGTTCCTTAAGTGCATTTTTCTCTTCATCATCCTGATTTTGCAAAAGTTCTTTCCTCCTAGCTTGAGCAAATGATAGCCTCTCTTGTAGGACAAGAATGAATTCCTTAACAAAATTCAACTCATCTTGTAGATTTAAGTTCTTCAATATTTCAACATCATAATCTTCAAGTGCCATCTCAAGATGCTTCTCCAAAGCCATATTCAATGATTTCAATTTCAGGATCTTCCTCAAGTTGTTAAACTTCCTTCAAGGCACAAGGCTCTAATACCAATTGTTGGAAACCAATAACACTAAGAGGGGGGGGGGGGGGGGGGTGGGGGGGGGGGTGAATCAGTGTTATACTGGAATAGTATATTTTAGCCTTAACAAAACAATCATGCACCAACTGATATACCGATATAAACAGAATTGAAAGAAGTAATGCAACCAATAAACCAAACACATAAATGAGAACCATAACACACATATTTATACATGAAAAACTTCAATGAGGAAAAACCACGTGGGATTTGTGACCCACAATATCAATCCATTGGCCATATGAAGAGATATTACAATATATGAGGGGCCTACACTTGCAGGAAGGCTTACAGCCTAGAGCACACTACTCAATCACAATAGTAGCCTCATTGACTACATAAAATTCTAGACAATAATCCGGAGAAGTGTGAACTGCTAAGATAACATCTTCTATGCCAGAATACAGTTCTGGTTTAAGCTTTGTCTGTTCCAATTGAAACCCTAAACCCCTTTACCAGAATAACCCTTACAATAAATTCCTCACATACACAATCTCTCTAAATAATTACATTCGCATATCCATCACCATATTCCTATCCTTATCATATCAAAATGATCTAATCAATCTGCCCTATATACCCTATACAAATTTATGCCTTATGTCGGCTTACAAAGGTATATACAATATCAGATTACATGTCGGCCATATAACATAAATGAATAAACATTAAAACAAATTGCCTATGCCGGATCCAAGATAAGTCGGCCTCCAATAATGATAACCTTTTCTATACCATGTCAGCTTGCATTGTCGGTGACCAAAGAAGTCTTCCTGACCTGCCGTTGCTGGTGTAGAATCTGTGAAGTGCCTGTCGATACACCATATGAAGCCAAAACCCAAAATCATGTTGCTGTCAATGACAATATAGTGAAACTAACCAATAGAGTGTCAATTACCAACAAAATCCCCAATCTATCCTTCTAAACCTAATAAAAAACACTCTATCTAAAATAATGGTTCTGTTGTGTAAAAGAAATTTGATATTCTATGTATTATCATGCCCAAAATCTACTCTCCTTCTCTGATGTTAAAAACATACAAGACACTAATAATAAACCCCCAAAAGAAATATTGGGTGGATACATGCATGGGAGTTGATTCTTCATAAAGAAAGTGTGGATTCTTTTTCTTTTTTACACCTTAAGTGCCTCTTACACTTAAAATATTGTTATTTCACACTTTAAATACTTCTCTTCACAATTAAAATGCTACTCACACTTAAGAAAATTCTCTTCACACTTAAAATTCTTCTCTTCACACTTAAAATACTTCTCTTCACACTTAAAAATGTTTTTGATATTAAAAGCAGCCAAAACAAGGGGGTTGTCCCAGGTACAGATAAGAAAATAGTGGCAAGCCAACTGTCAGCAGAGAAGTAGCAAAATCACAGCCTCCTAAACTTTCCTCTATCAAAAAATTTAAACATGCTATGCATATTAACCAAGTAAATAAAAGTCTTAATTAAAATATTCCACGCAGGGCAAAAGATAGTTAAGTCCAAGCATAACCGGAAACCATAACTATAAGCCGCCAAACCATTAAGGCCATTCAAAAAACTAGAAATCCAAACCATAGAAAACCCAACTATTTCTTTTTGTCATGCCTCCTCTTGGGGAGGAGATTCCTTGCCCATTCCTTGGTGAGGAATTTAAAGAGGTCCCTATAGTCCTCATCCTCCTTTCATTTACCTTTGATTGTTCTTTCCTGCAGGAGACAAAGAGTGGTCGTCAAGTTGTGCATAACATTCAGAGCAAACCTGGAGATGTCCTGCAACTTGTTATCAACGACCTTCATTCTGTTGGTAATTTTCTTCAGGTTTTCAAACATTCCCTCCACTTTCTTTTCCAAGTCCTCCAGTTTGCAGTCCGCTTCCTCCTTGATGGTGCTCACTTCCTCCACCACCATCATCTTATCAAACCTGAGAGTAGGGAACAGAGAGTTGGCCTGGGATTTGGGGTCGGCATCCGGGCTCATGGAATTTTTTGGACTCTCAGAAGAATGGGTGGAGCTGACAAAGTGGGGGGTTGACGTGGACTAAAATGAGGCCACATTGTCGGAGGGGATGAAATTCCCAGTTTTAAGAGAAAGTCGAGAAGAAAACTCAGCCAACTCTGGAATAAAATCATGCAATAATCGTCGTGATTATTACAAGTTGTGTTTAAACAGATTTCCCCATCACGAAATCTACTACACTCGTGTGAACCATCAATCCAACTGATGTTATTTAGTCGAGCCCAGCTATTGCCTTTATCGCCTCCAATGATATACGTTCGGATGATAATTAGAAAATTGCCTTTTTCAATATCGATACTACACCGATAAATATCATCATTATTTAACCCCCCTTGAAGCGGATGACAAGGCCATATGTAGCTACGTGGAAAACCCAACCCATGATGGGCGGGTTTCCCCTCCAAATTCAAAATTTGAAAATTTGTTCTCTTCATTCGATAACATTTATAAAGATTCATAATAAGACTTGGTTTTTTTTCTTTCTCCAAGATCTCCTTGGTGGTCATTGGCAACAGATCAGTGTTCCTCTAGCATCGTAAGCTGGTTTGCAACCTATTTGCAACCTACCCACAACAACCATAGATTCAACAACCACATTCCCTTCTCTGAAAATGTGGTGGATAGTGAAACAGTCAAGGTTAGCCAGAAACATTCTAGCATCCCTCAAAATATAATCCACTTTCCAACCAGCTACAGATCTACCACTGACAGCTTCCACGATAACTTTAGAATCACCTTCAATTTCTAGTTTTCTAATACCTATAGTAGTGGCAAATCTCAAACCCCATAGGAGAGCCATTCCCTTAGCTTGAGTGATAGTATGGTTCTTCAGGCTACCCGCATAGGCTGCTATAGTATTCCCCTGGTGGTCACATATGACTCCACCTCCCGCTTGGCAAGTATTTCGGGCTGACCCATCAAAATTCAGTTTGTTCCAGAAGGGGTTTGGTGCTAACCATTTGGTCTTTTTTTTGTTGATCTTTGTAGTGTTATTAAAGAGTTTAAACTCCGGGGGGAGCTTCCAGAGTTCAACAATTTTTTTATCAGTCGGGTCAAGAGTATTGGGGGGGGGGTTTCCACCTAGTCATTGATATATTATCCATAAGCATTTTGAGATAATTAGAAAAAACATTATCAGGGGGGGTTTCAACATCTTTGAAGATTCTGTTATTTATTTATTTCCAAACACCCCAGTAGATATGGGGAGGGATCTGCCTCCATAGTTGAAAAATCAGGGGGTGGTGGGAGGGAGGTGTCCATCCATTAACAAACTGATGAATGTTACCTTGAAAAACCCATTGCATACCACATCTTTCCAGGGTAATGGTCCACAAGTGCCCAACAAAGGGGCAGTGGATGAAAAGATGGTCGATAGATTCCTCCCCAGCTTTACATAAGATGAATCTCTTGGGAAGTTGGAATCCCCTCCTTTTCAGATTATCCTGAGTCAAGATTTTTCCATGCATAAGGGACCACCAGAAGAAGCTAACTTTTGGAATAAGCTATGGGTTCCATATCTTCCTCCAGCATTCAACATCACCAATGGGTCTTAGGAGTTGTCTATAAGAAGACTTGACCGAGAACTCCCCCGACTGGGTCCCCTTCCAAAATGAATCTGTCCTCCTGGGGAGATAAAGGAACCCTACACTCAAGCATAAGATCCCGTAGGTCAAGGGCAGTGGGTAACATGTTAGGTCGATCAGAAAAGATTAGGGATATGTTCTTCCATCTTCCTCTTCCCAGCACCATGTAGTCAGCAATGTAATCGCCAAAGTGACCCTTTAGGGAATTCATTATTTGGCAGAATTGAGATTTAGCCAGAGGTTTTCCATCCAACCAAGAGTCCTCCCAGAACCTAATCTTCCTGCCATTCCAATCTGCCACTTCAGTCCTTCTCTGATAATAGGTCTGAGTTTCAGGATGTTGTTCCATAATTTTGACCCATGAGGTAGGTCCCCACAACTCAAATTAACATAGAACTGCTCCCTTTCCAGATACTTAGCCCCGATAATGTTACACCAGTCCACCTCACCTTTAGTTAGGGTCCAACCCACTTTAGCAATTAATGCCTTGTTCAAGGTTCAAGGATAGTATTCCAGAATGCAGGGGTGACCTTTTTAACAGTGAGGGGGAGACCCAAGTAAGTCCCAGGAAGAGCAACAAACTTACACCCAGGGATAGAAAGGATTTTAGTTTGAAGGTCCACAAGGGTTTTGAAGAAGAAGAGATTACTTTTATCATAGTTGATACATTTCCCTGAAGCAGAGGTATAGTCCTCTAGTAAATTATTCCAGAGTTTAGCCTCAATCACAAAGGATATACCAAAAAGAAAGGTATCATAAAAAAATTGTTGAATCACCGAGGGGCAAATAGTAGAAGCTGCTTTGAATCCCTACAATCTTCCATTGACCATCAGATCAGCCACATTCCTACCCAAGACTTCTGCAATCATAATGAAAAGATAGGGGGAGAGGGGGTCTCCCTGTCGAATACCTTTTCCAACTTTAAAGTGCCCCCTAGGAGTCCCATTGATCAAGACCGAGAACTGAAACGTAGAAACACATTCTCGTATCATATCAACAACTTTTTGGTTGAAGCCCAGATTTGAGAGAGTTTTAAATAGGAAGCACCAATTGACTTTATCATAAACTTTTCAGATGTTCATGCACCAACCAACAACAATCTAAAACTTTCATATGATACCATAAAAATAATACTTGCTTTCTATATATAAATGAAATTTTCATATATTTCAGTTGCATTTAAATACAATGTTTTACAAATCTCATGCTTTGTAATGAAGCATTCGTTCACTTTAAGAAAAACATATTAAGTATTTATAGGTTCGATTTCCAAATGAAAGCTTTTTTTTTTTTTTAAATATTTAATTGAATGTGCTATCCAAAGTCAATTTTCTTTGACTTGTTAAACTAAACTCTAGCTTAAAAATGAAATCATCATTCCTAGGCTATCCTTTAGTTAAATAAAAGTCTTCATTTTACCTTTTTACTCTTTTTTAGTAATTTGCTTAAAAAAAATAGTTTTATTTTTATAAGAAAAACAAGCATGGTATATATATATAATGAAAAGTATTATATTTATAATAAAACATGTATTTAACAGAAATATTTTAAAAATAAAAATAATTAAAATTATATTTTTTATTACAATATATTTTTAAATAAAAATAATATATTTAAAGTGTGTTTTTAAACAAAGAAATTTTGTTATAAATAATAAAATTTCTTTCATCTAGAATATTCAATATATTTTCACTAAGTAAAAATGAATAATACATTTTTTTTTTCAATTTTCTAATTCTATGGAGAATAATTAAGATTATAAGTATTTGATTCATACATAACAATAACATTAGTGCATAAAGTAGCACTTTTGTAATCATAATTATGACATGTTCTAAAGGTGACAATTTAATTTTTCTACCATATCATTTCAAAACAAAACATAACGTAAACAAGGCATCTTCATAAATATCATTTGCATTCTACATTTCAAACTACACATCAAGATTACCAAGAGTACAAAATGCCATGAATGCAAAACTTAAACATCCCAAATACAATTATGAATATACTACGTGAGTGTGTGCAAGTAGCATATGCAAGTTCCATCATGCATATTCTTACCAAGTGGCTAGGGCACTTCTACCTCAACCAAGTTCTCATCTTTGATGTGTACCTACACTAACTTGCACTCAAATTTGCATCAGCGGGTCAATACCATAAACCATATTCAAAGCATGTGTAAGATATTAAGCTCATAATCATAATTTTTCATTTTAATTTTAATTTTATTTTCATGTATTTGAATTTAACCATCTAATTTTACCAATCACACTCATGTTAAAATCAAAATAACCAAACAACATGAATTATATCTAATAATCTATCAATTATACTAGTATTAATGTAAGCATAGGATCGAGACGTGACAGGTTCATTGTATTTAGATAATGGTTCTTTATTTTTTAAATCGAAGTTTTATGTGGAGTTGGATTCTCTATTTTTTTATTTTTAAAGTTTCTTGTAGAAGAAAAGGGTTGGAAGGGCTTGATAGTTTTGGCGAAGAAGAAGGATTGAAAAGCTTAGATGAAAGGATTTCAAAATTTTGTTGAAGCATAGATGCGGGTTCTTGAGTCAATTAAAGTGTATTTTGATGCTATTTGTTGTTATAATGAAACTTAAAAACTTGTTCATTTTTTTATAAATACTCTTAATGTTATATAAAACTCTCTTATTGTCTTGTGCATTTAATGTTGAATCTCATTTATTTTGGAGGTTATGTATTTGGGTTAAGAGTCACTAATGTATTAGGATTGTGAGTGATGTGGACCCTCTTTTGGAGAAACGTTCTCTGGTATGATATTGTTTGATATTAGGTGTCTATATGTGAATATGAGTTAAGTTGTGTAGAGAAGATAGACATTTCATGGGTAATAAATTATGTTGTGGATGTATGATTTGGGTGGGAGAAATAGTGTGATGTTATTTGGTGATTGTGGATATTTCGATATTTTAAAAAATTGTGATAACAATTATATTTTCTCTAATAATGTTAGTGAGTCCTCCTTACTACCCTTATTTTGGATCTTAAGAAGATCCATTTGTGTTTTAGCAATTTAGGTAGGTTATAGATTTATGTGTATTTGTATTTTGTGTTGTGACACTTGTTTTCTTGAGGCATTCTAGCTTGGAGTGGAGTTGTATTACAAGTTTTACGATTGGGAGATGAGCTAGTTTGGTCATGTGACATTTTGTGGCTATTTTTGTTATAAATATGAACTATTTTTGGGATATAATCTTCATTACGAGAACATGATGTGCATTTTTCATTTAGCTTTCAAACCCTCATTATCAATCGATATGTAATTTTCAGTCCTTTAGGTAATGACATTTTGATATTTTCATAATGAGGTTGATTCCATCATATAAATGGAAATGTTATTCTATTTATTATTGTATCTATCATTTTCAAGACAAATCTAAACATGTTTGTATACCCTCATTAATTGAAATAAAATATTGTTATTTACCATTTATAATTTTGTATGACTGTGTGAAAATTGAGATTTGAAAATAGAATTATGGTCATTCTCACTTTCTTTCATGATTAAAAAAGACAAAAAAAAACAAATTTATTGGTTTTAAATTTGCTCTACTTCTAGTTTTAAATTCTTTTAACATTTTAGGTTTACTTATTTACTCAAAAATGCATAGTTAATTTTTATCAAGCAACATAGAATATTTTCATTTTGATCTATACTCATAGATAAGTATATTCATTTATATCAAAATACATTTATGTGTTTATCATCAATTACTCATTCTAGAAAAAATGATGCTTTTATACTTGTCTAATATCATAAAGAAAAATGAAAGATTCTATAAGTTTTTTAATATAATTTATTTCTATTATAAATTATAGGTTCCTTCCCACAATGGGGATGGGCCAACTATGAGAGCCACCCACCTTAAAATTTATTTTAAGGCAAAAATTGAGGGAGTATATGTTTTTATGAGACACATATGATGGTACAATAGGTTGTCAAATTTTATGCTTCTTGATGGAGGTTTACAAATTCTGTTTAGAGTTTGGACATTAATGGAGACATGTACACAAATTATCTTCTAGTTTGAGGACATGGTCGATACATGCGAGAGATTCAGAGTCTTGGCTCAATAAGAGTTTATTACAAATACAAAGGCGATGATTATAAAGGATTTGTGGATGATAAAATTGTGAAATTATAAAATATAAATAATAACATACAAATTACGCAAAATATCACAATTCAACCAGTCACTCAATAAAGTGATAGACTTCAAAAGCACTGAGAGGGGGGGGGGGGTGAATCAGTGATAGCAAAAAAAATACTACTTTAAATACTGACCGGTTGAGATACTTAATACGTTTGCCAAACACTATGCATGCAATCCAAAATGATATTAAAGCATCTACAATAAGTAAAACATCCACCATAACACAAGTGTTTATACGTGGAAAACCCAAATGGGAAAAACCACAGTAGGATGAGACTCAAAAGTTAACTATTTGCAAAAATAGGTAACTCACCAGTTAAGGTCTACAAAAGTTGCTCTGCTAGGAGCGAATCCTGTTAAAGATCCCAAAGCTTTGTAAGGAGCTATACCCTGTTAAAGGTAATACCCTATTAGGAGTAACATCGGTAGAGGATTTCTGAATCCAAACTAATGGATCACTTGGTTAGAGGGTTTATACAATGAAGCTTGTTAGAGCTTACCCGATTAGGGGATTTTATTGTTGTAGTGATAAGAAAACAACAGGTGTTTGATCTAACAGTAGCACAACTTGCATGAATAAATCCTCTTCAGCTCTTTCACAATTGCATCACCAACATATTCAACAATACTTTCAACTTCTACTTTGTATCATGTTTTTCTCTTCACATATTCATAATAGTTCATCATAATGTCATTATATAGACACTAGATTTCATGTTGGCTTAGAAATTGTATCACAATTTCCTAGGTGCAGTGTATCTGGACAATCAAAACATACTCATCACAATTTACCGTCAAAATGTCAGTTAAGGATAACTCATCACAACCGGTGATAACTCATCACACAATTAATGAATAATATCAGTTGAAGCACTGATACCAGTTAGATTTAACCAATTCAACATATAAACCAATTGTCCTCCATTTCCTCTTTGATGATCTTTGTTGTATCTTCGAGTTGGTGTCAAGTAATTCCTGCCTATACCGGTTATCAACATATACCGGTTTGACACTCTCTAAACCATCATAAACTAAACCTCCAATACGAGTTGTGATATAATACAAGTAATTCTGATGTAATACCCGTAGAAAATGTGAACATATATGTGTGTGTATACATGTTCCATCAATGACAACACATGAAGTCATCTATTACAATCATCATCAAGCCAACGCTCTCCCCCTTTGGCATTGATGACAACACTTAGAAATTTTTTTAACTATACAACTAAGTGTGCTTACACTATATATATATATATATATATATATATATATATACCAAACATATCACAATACATATTCCCGCTTAATATGTATAAAATTTTCACAACACACATACATATTTCTACTCCCTCTTTGACAACAATGCCAAATTGAAAAGTAAAATATATACATATATAGCAAAATTTGCATCAAATGTTTACATATACAAAAACTTGAAAGTTTGAATCAAGGAGTATTCATTGCAATTCTCATAAAAATGTCACTAAAAGTATGCTTCAATTGAGAAAAGTCATTTTCCCATGTCTCCAGCAAGGTTTCAGTGGTCTCTATTGTAGTCATGACTTGTGTACAAAATTCTTCCATTGCATCAATTGTACACATCTCTGGAGTGGCCAAAATTGCTTCTACATTCTTGTGGGCTCTTTGTAAGATGTCCACTTTCGGTCTGAGTAAATTCATCAAATCCTTTAGGGATCAGAGTCTTTTTGCCTATTCAAAATCATACAAATCTAACCGATTTTGAAAATCATCAACCATCTTACCAAAAATTAAGGCAGAATCCTATAAAGGTATGTAGGCATTACATATCTTTTCCAGTTCTTTCTCGATCTCTGTTCTTCTTTGATTTAAATCAGTATAAAATAATGAAACATTGGATGTGAATGCAAGAATTTTTCGTCCTGTCTCAACAACTTTCCTTAACAGATCTTTATTTAGGGATAGGGCAATTCTCCCTGTATCAATATCCTTCATTATCTGTTCTCCTCTCTTCTTCTTGTAGCTTTTCTCTAGAAAGGTTTGTGCTGCTTCCTTAAGGGACTTAAGTTTGTCAAAGGTATCAACAAACAACTGGCCGAGCTTTCCAATGGGATTGACAAGTTCCCTATAGCAGTTTTCGGTAGAAGGCTTGACAGAATGTCTACTGCATTTTGAATGGTTTCAACTTCCATTCTCTTTTCCTTAAGCCTCTTCTTTTGAGCTCTGGATTGCATGATCGTTGCAATCTCCATTAACTCCAATGAACTCATGTTATCAACATCAATAGGCCCTTTGATGCCTAATGAGTCATCATCATCATCATTATTCTGTTGTTTAACTAACGCCTTCTCAACTTCATCAGATTTCTCCATTTCATTTTTATCTTCCTCTTTCTCCTTATCCTATTAAGAGGACTTATCAGCAATTTGCTCAACAGTTTTCTCCTGAGTAGCCTGAGAAACCAGTGGAAGTTGAGTTGCCTTTTGCTGATCTTTTACTGGTGGGGGTGTAATATCCACACTTGATTGTATAATCAGTTTTTCCACTGCTTTGACCAATGATATAGCTGGTGGCTGCTTATTTGGTTCAATGATATTTCCAGATGAATCAATGGTATCCTATATATCATCAACAAAAATTACTGGTTGAGAAGTAGTGTCATCCTTCTTCTTGATAGGATAGACACTATCAGGTTGCACAATTACTTCCTCATCTATCTCTGGTCTCTCCATAGTATCTTATTTTTCCACTTATTAATCTTAATCTTCTTGATTTAAAAGAAAATTGAGCTTTTTAAGTATCAAGCAATGCATTTAACTCATCTTTGGATAAATAAGGAAAATATTAAATAAGTACATCATCAATGATGTATTTTTCCTTCTCCACAACTTCTTCCCATTTATTCAAAATAATAGAATATAAAGAATCAAAAACATCTTTCTCAAGATCATGTGGTAATCGATTGTAATGACATAAATGGTTGATTACCTATTGAACAATGTGTTCCTTCTAGTCTTCATCAAATGAATCAAAATATTATTTGACATTATCAAAAGTAGTCCTTCCTAATGTCTTCACGGTTCTCTCAAAATTAGATATAGGTCTATAAGATAAAGCTTTAATAGGAATAGTCTGTGAAGTAGCTTCAACTGGTTTGGCCTTCTTACCAATTGCCTTCACTTTCTTTGGTTCTTCCTCAGATTTAGTGTCATCAGATTCACCTGGGAGAATCAATTGTCCACCTCTCTTCCTTGTTGCAGGCTGCTTCTTAATGTATACATTGGGTGTCGGTTCCTTTTTCACTTGGACACTTCGTGTCACTCTTGTACTGGCTGATACCGGAGGTACTGGCTCAGCCTTTTTCTTCTTCCCTTTACCACTACTAGTTTGAGCACTACTGGTTTCAAATTTTGCGGTTTTCTCCTCAATAGTATCCAGTATTTTCTTCTTCTTGTCTATTGGAGATGCCAACAAGTTATTGGCATAACCAATCAGTAAGTCATAATTGACTTTATAGCTCATGTCTTCCATTTCTTCCTTTCTGGGTTTGATAGCTTCCATTAGACAAAAATCAGTGGTGACTATGAAGATGATGTCTTTAGAAAAATTCCTCACCACATCTTCAGGTAGCCTTACCCTCATACTCATTTTCTTCTGAAATTCATTGAAGTACTTTTTCATTGTTGCAGAAAAAGTGTTCTTAATAGCCTTAATGTTGTTCTTGATCTGAGCAGTTACCGGTAGGTCTTTAGACCATTCAATGTCATTGATTCCCGGTAGGAAATTCTGAAAGTAAAAGAATAGACCAATCAATAACTGACCAAATTTGAATTTTAGACTGTTGTCTTTCTTAATTGACTACAAGTTCAGCATCAATTGACTCCTTATAGCCTCACATAGATCATAATCTGCATTCTCAACAATCATTTTATAGGCTGTATGCACTGCTGCAGATGGTACATTGTTCATCCTACTGGAATAGAATATTTGATAGCCTATAACCATAGTAGCCAGTTTAACCGTTGGGTCCTCAATATTATTAACAGAAAATGCACGCCCATCAGAGGTAGACGAGGTTAAAGTGGTTACTGTCTCTTTAGAAATTCGCCCTAGCTTGGGAACTTCACCGGTTGACCAAAAACTAGTCACAACATGTATAGCTTCTTTGGTTATAGTGTGTGTCCTTTCCAGATACATATTTTCACCATGAACATGACTAAGAATGATTCTTATGTGTTCCTCTTCAAAATCCTCAAGAAAATAAGCTGCATTATGAAAAACCCTTCTCATAAACCCTAATAATCTCAGGTTTGATCTGACCGTTCTTATCACACAGGGATTTCATTTGAGAATAAATAGACAAAGATCCCAAATCTTCAATATTACAATCAATATAACCAAACAAATCTCCTTTTATAATGACACCTTCAGGAACTTGAGATAAAGCATTGTAAGACACAATTTGTTCCAATTCTACAACCTCCATAGGTTCAGATGTGATCATTAACCTTTCTACTTGCTTTGATGATGAAGCCATTCTGATAAAATTGTTTCAGAAATGGATTCATAGAGAAATACTTAAATTCTCATGTGTCGCCTCAGTTACTGGTTGGTTAATCAAATGCACACCAGTTCAACCTTCAATGATCTTTGAATCAGCTTCAATAACACAATTCACAACGCAAATTCGTTTAAGACAATCTAGCAATTCTTTCTTCGCTCTGCAAGTGCTCAAGAATTCTCTTCAAATGCATTTAGGGTAAAAATAACATACTAAAACTTTCTTTTATCCCTTTTTACCTATTGCATTAAATGCTTGACTACTAGGGTTACAAACCTTAATACACCGCTTAATGATACATACAATTTTGATAGGTGTAAAATCGATTGATAAACTTTCAAAAAACTGATTGACAAAATATATCAAGATTTCACATGTAATAACTCAAAATACAAATTCTCTTACCATTCATCTTTCAAGGGGTCTGGAAGTAGATTTACCGCTATGCTCCCCTTAGCTCTTTTGCAAGGCTCAATTCACCGGTGTAGGATTCTCCACACTGGGTGAAGGATTAGATTCCTCTGCAGGCACATCATCACTCTTCTTTTTCTAGATTCGGTTAATCTCTTCTCTGGTTTCTTCAACATTTACCTTCTGCTTGCCTTTCTGATCTATAGAATGATTGACCGATTTGTTCTTTTTGGTTCTGCAAAACTTCGCCATGTGTTCCCGTTTATGACAATGATAGCAGGCCATTCCTGATGATCTCCAAGGTCTTGCATTACCTCTTCCATTTCTTCTTCTACAATTCATAGCTACATGACCATAATTGTTACAGAAGGTACAAACGATATTGGTTACCTTTTCTATCTGAAATGGACTAAACTGGTTGATATAGGGTTTGTGCCAGTTCATGTTTCCTCGATTGTCATAGATTCCCATTCTGTTACCATTAGATCTTGGATTCATGCGAGGTACTGGATTATTTGCACCATATCTGCATTCAACTAATCTATGCCCATACATGTTGCATGTAAAGCAATGACCTTCAAATCTCTTAGATACATACCTAGTATTTTCATTATGGTTGTAATACCCTAAAAATGGTCATCTAAACCATGGGCCCCTAATCTTGACAATATCACCAAGGTCCTAACCAAAGGCAATTAAATCAATCTTGAGCACATTAGTTAATTCTTTAATCATCAAATGTCACATGGCAAATCAATTACTCAATATTAATTAAATCATTCCAAGAATATCATTTTAAACAAGTATCCTATTTATTTTATTGAATATCCTAGCATATTTAATTAAATAAATCAATTTGCCATTAAATCATCAAAAAAGGAATTAATTGACAAAAAAGAATTAAAATTTGAGAAAAGAAATCAATTGGAGATAATCTTGAAAACCAAATTAAAAATTGATAAATAATCTCAAAGAAAGCAATTAAAACAATTAAATATTAAAATTGAATGAAATAGAGAACAATTCAGTTTTTTCTTGATTTTATCTTAATTTTTGCTCAATTTCCTTTAAAACTAAAAAAAGCATCCAATCACATCAATTCACCTGGATTGTGCTTCCTCTTGGAAAATCTTGACCGCTCATCATCATTTGATCTCAACCGTTGGTTTCTTTTTGAATTTTCTATAAATTCAGGCTCTCATCTCTCATTCAAGGACCCTGAAGAATATATTGTTATTATGTTGTTTTTGCTCTAGGTTCATTGAGAATTTGCATTGGGATATTGCATATTAGTTATTTCATATTGCTTAAATCATTTAGCTTAAATATTCATATATTGCTTAAACCATGTTAGATTAATCTTGCATATCTAGCTTAAATCTTGCATCCATTTAGCTCATATTCATGCTCATATAGATTTAAAAATCCTTCGTTTAGGTGTTGTCTAGTCACTGGATAGCCTAGCAATCTGAGAGCAATCTAAACTCGCATCTACTAGAAGACAATGGGTCACTTTGTAATGGTTTATTATTCATTGATTATTGATTTAATAACCATGCATCCAATGACTTAATTGAAGTGTTGTGTATTTTAGATACAGATACAGGTCCACTTTTCACACACACTTTTTTGGGCCCACCATGGGGCAGAAGACTACTTTTTTCGACCTCCAAGACTAACTGTTTATTTTTATTTTATTTTATTTTTTCAGATTTTTGACTTTTTCAGATTTTTTTTCCATATAGTTTTTGCATAATATCGTACATTTCCCACAGTGTCGGATGATAAAGTGAAATTATCCTACGATCCTATACAAATTATCATACGAGTCGGTGAGAATTGTTGTATGATTCTGTATTCTGTTGGGTAAAAAAAAAAAAAGTTTCATTCTTCAGGTTTTCTGTTCAATTTTGATAACACTGACTCTGACCTTGGCTGGTTATCTATTTATCTGAAGAATTTTTATAGCCTAACCGGTTTCTTGCAGAACGCTTGTCAAAGAATTTATCAATCACACATACACCTATCAAAGAATAAAAATAACATGACTACTGATGCGTTGTTTTTGCAGGTTGCCTAAAGAAAATCGACCAAACATCGTGTATTCTTGAAATTCATTTTTTAGGCACCTAACTTGCTATCTGGTCAAAGAAAAAATCTGTATTTTGTATTTTAAGAAAATTTTGAGAGGTAGGAGAGTATGCTCTTGTCTTTATAGACAATCAGAAATCCAAACCCTTGAGGTGTTTTCTTTAAGTTTGAGATTTGTATATCTTTAGCAGGCCTGCCCTCTCGAGGAGCTAATAACTCTTTAGCCATTACGACCGGTGAGAGGGGAATGACCCAAGTGGGAATGGCTAAACGCCAAGTATTCCAACCCACTATGAAACAAACGCGATTTGATGAAAATCAAGTCAACGACAGTGCTCGGGAATAGCTCTCCTGTATACCTTTGGGTATATTAAACCTTGGTTTTCAAGGTTGGGAGACCTCTTAATTGAGTTTATACCTCAACACGCCAAACGAATCCCTTACTAGTTCCAATTTAAATTAGAAGCTACTGGTTCACCTTCGAAAGGGGGATAATCTTTGTGCAAGAGAGATAGTAACTCTCCCAAGATACTTGTCATTTCGTGCCCCCATTAACGTTTGGAGTCGACTAATACGGAGTTGAGAATCTATTGCGTGAGACACAGCGGCCATATTCTGATTAACTATTGGGTGTGTACCTGAGTCTACAAGCAAAGGTTTTCTTCTCTCACCAATTTCCATAGGGTTTGCATGCTGTGATTGGAGTTATTATTCATATTACGTGTTTTCTGTGTTTTCATCCCTCGAAGCTAAAACTGAAATACTGAAATTGGAGAAAACAAATCAAACAATCAACAACTCAGTGATGAACTCAGTACGCCTCTAAGTTGGTCATTGTTAGCCAGTGAAAACTCAATCTACCTTAAAACTGGTCATACTCAATCATTGAAAACTCAAAATTTAGCCTCTGTCCAGTAAACAGTTGTACGAGTCTTCTGATTTATCACCCTGTTTTATTTTTTGCGTCGTACGATATTTCATCAGTCCTAATAGTCTGTCGTTGAGCCTTCATCCTGTGTTGTATGAGCCCTTATTGTCTGTCGTCTGGTTTTGAGAATTGTCATTTTAGCTTGAATTCTGTGTCGTATGATAAAACATTGCATTTATCAGTTTGTCATTTCAAACATACCCATCTGTCGTACAGTTTTAGGCAGCAACTCATATGAAATACTATTGTCATCGTCCTGAAGCTGTTACACTGTCATCTGGTCCTGTAAAACTTGTCGTACAAATCTCTAATTTTGTTAGTCCAGAACAGTCAAATTTGCCTAAAATAGTCTACATCGAGCATAAAACTGGTTATCATCCTCCTGAGCATAAGCAGTCTTGATAGTGTACCCCTGCCGTTGCGTTGCATGATTTTGTCGATCATCTCTAAGCTAGTCAAATCAACATCTTATCAAACCTAAGTTAACTTAGATAACGTCTTACACAGGATAGATCATTCTTGAAACCATACCAGATCTTAGTTACTTCACTCAATCACTACATTAAACGAACAACTAGCTACAATTTGATCTTGACTTTTGCAACACATCTAGCTCTCGGTCTAGTCGGTTGTAAGTGCCTATTCAAACCAAAATATCTCACAACAAAATAGACAAAGGAAAAGGAACATCCTTTTCATCAAATGACAATCTATTCTTTGTAGAAAAACTCATCCCAAATAGACTGTCATCGTCACAAATACCAGTTTATGATCTACCAATCTTTGGTCAGCCCCTATCTCCCACCATTTTTGGAGAAAGGCAAGAAAAACAAGCTGCTAAACACAAAACTTATGATGATATCAGTATCCATGATACCGACAATGATTCCTCATCAAGTGAATCTGAAGCCTCTGAACCTCTAGAAATTGATATACATAAATGTCAAAAGGATAAAGATTTTCGAAAAGTGATGAAGGTTATCATGGCTAGAGAAAAAGAAGACTATTTTCTAGAACTAGCAAAACAAGGCGCTAAACTTCCTACTGGTTATGATGTAGAGACCCTCATCACCAAAGAGGAAGAGAAACCATTAGGAATGGTAAAAAAACAATTACAAGCATTACGAACTGAGATCATAGAACTGAAAAACAAAGATAAATCACCAAAACAATATTCTCTGGACACAATATGCCCATTCCCATTTGACAAAAACCTTTACATGCCTCCATTTCCCTCAAAAGTAGAAATGCCTAAGTTTGAAAAATATGACGGGAATACAGATCCTCAAGATCATATCAGAGAATTTTGTGTTTTATGTATGGAGTTCATGCACGACCAAACGTATCTCATGTGCCTTTTCCGAGAAGTTTAGGGGGGCAAGCTATGGAATGGTTCTCAAGTCTACCTATGGGAATAATTTTTTTTGAAGAATTAATCCAACTATTTCTACAAAAATACTCCTATAACATTTGTCACCCATTCACTATGATAGAGCTTTGCAATACCAAGCAAAAAACAGGAGAGCTCTTTCTCACTTTTCTCCAATGATGGAGAAAGATGTTTTCTAGATATTCACAGACTATTCCAGATTTTGAGAAGATGGATATCTTTGTCAACAACTTAATCCTTGAATTGAAATATAGTGTCTAGATGCAAGTACATCCTTCATTCAACAAAATGGTAGATAATGCCCTCAGAATGGAAGATGTGCTTATAAAAAAGGGAGATATATCACTTTGGAAAGAAACATCGCAAGGTTCTAGTTCTAAAGAAAAGAACAAATACTGGAAATACGGAAAAGATAACAATAGAAACATTATTAATAATGGAGTGGTAGACATCGTTAAAGAAAAAACAAAATCCACAATATTTAACTTGGCTAGTGGCATGCAAGCACTCAAGGCAGCTAAAACTACACCAGAAAATCCGCCAAAAAAATCAAGAGAATGGTTTAAAGAGAAACCTTGGCTTTCAAAGCCTAAGCGTGATTTTGCTCCTCCAGATGAATCATATGAATTAGCTTTTAAAACTTTATTGGCAAATGATCTAATAACATTGCCAAACAATTCTAGACCATATGATCTAGAAATTAAAGCCAAATGGTGGAGAGAAAACGAATACTGTGTCTACCATCAGAACAAGGGACATAACACAAACAACTGCATGAAACTCAGACATGAAATTCAAGATCTCATCGACGCTGGTAAAATCGTTGTTGGAAATCATGTGACTAATGTTGATCATAAGGCCTTTAAAGATCCCTTACTGACTTATGAACAAGGAGATTCCTCAAAATCCAAGGGACGTGCTAGACTCAATTATACCTACACTAACAACGACAACGTGATCAACATGATTGAATCTTCCCAACCTGAATATTTCAATGTGATCATAATCAAAGATAAACAAAATCAAGCACAAACTGCCAATGCTGTGACCCACGCTCAAAAGAAGGTTACTCTCCAAGGAGCTAGTTCCTCAACTTTCACTCAACAACATCAAACCTACCAACTCCTTCAAACAGACACAATCACGGCCAAATCAAAACAAGTGGCTTCATCATCCTCTCCTGGTTATAGCATTGTCGAACAATTAAAAAGAACTAACGCTCAAATCTCTATTTTGGAACTACTTAAGATCTCTTCTGCTCATAGAGAGATCCTAGACAAGGCTTTGCTCACCACTAGTGTCCCTAAAGATTTAGATATAGATAAGTTTCAATCTATGGTGGGTCACCTGACTTCGCCTCATTACCTCACTTTCTCTGAAGAAGATGATAACTCACTGAATCACCTGCATAACCAGCCATTACACATCAAAGCTATGATCCATAAACACTGAGTTAAACATGTTTTGATAGATGGAGGCATTGGGTTGAATATCTGTACCTACAATCTACTAACACAGCTGGGATTTTATGAAAATGTTCTTGATCCAAAAAAGAAAATAACAATCAAAGCTTATGATGAAGAAGAAAGAACCTCTAAAGGTTTGGTACTGTTACCAATCAGGGTAGGACCTGTGGAAAGAGATGTCATCTTTCAGGTCCTTGACCTTCCTCTTTCATACAACATCTTATTAGGAAGGCCATGGATTCACAAAATGAAAGCAGTACCATCTACATATCACCGGTGCTTGAAATTTCCTTATAATGGAGTTGAAGTCAGTATTCCTGCCGATACAAGCTATACCTGCAATGCATTAACGTAGAGTGTTGATGCTTTTGTTCCTCATAATAGAGCAACCTCTATAGCTGAAAGTTCAGAATCTTTGCTGAAATATTTAGAGAAGAAATTAAAAATCACAAACACTGGCATGGATGGCTACAAGATAGAGCCTGTACTCTCACTAATGTCTCTTCCTCCATCACCAAGACAGTCGGGAAAACCATCAGAGGTTATGAGGTCATTTATGATGGTCTCTTTATACAGTCCTCTACTTCCCTTACAGATGAAATAGAAGAAGATGTTGTTCTCAATTGGCTTTTCAAAGAAGATAGTGCAAACAAAGAAATATGACATTGTGAGATTTCCCCGACACAATATGGTCCAAGCTATAAGATGCTTCAACGCAAGGGATATTCAAGTACTGGTCCTCTAGGGAAGCGTCAAGAAGGTATTGTTGAACCTATTCAGTTACAAACTAAGTCTGCAAATGATAAAGCTGGACTCGGAAACGATCCAAGAAAGTCATCAGATCAGAAACATACTTCTCACCATCAACCTAAGTGGAGGAAAAAGGTACTACCTTCAACATCACAAGAATTTGACACTCAACAAACTCAGGAAGAGTGTGACAATGAACAAGAAGAATTGCCAATCCAGAGAGAGGAAGCAGATGGTAATCAAGTTCTGATTATATTAGCTATAACACTACAGGAATTAGAAGTCCCAGAGGATATGAGAGAAGAAGTATACAGAATCAGAGAATTGTTTGCACCACTGAACATTCCAGTCACAAATACTGATAGACAACAAGTAGATGATTCAGAAAATGATTCAAATGAGTATGAATGGGGTCCAGACCATATCTTAGATACATCTACTACAAAAACCCCTGAGGAGTCCAGTGATATCACAGATGACACACAAGAGCTGATACGCTTAAAAATGCAAAAGGAAATAGAAGAAATCAGACTAAAAAGACAAGAAGACTATGATCAACAGCTGGAGGAAGAAAGGACACAATAAATCTATTTACCTACTAACTCTCCCTCTAATGAGATAGGACAAATTAGGTATGGAACTACAAAATAAGAATTAGAAGCTACAGAAGCAGGACCAGTCATCAGTCTAGAGGAAGCTGAATGGAAAAGACGACATGGATTAACAAAACCATCAAGGTTATGTCCACAAGTGTGTCAAATACAAGTGATCAATGAACTAAATCACAAAGGAACTTGCAACATAAAAGATGTAGGTATTGATACTATACATACTTTTACTAAATCACTTGAAGACGAGTCAGAAACTTCATCTTATGACTCTGATAACTCAGACAAAAGCTCTATTTATAACAACAACTATTTAACAACATATTATGACTACTATGTCATGATTGTTGAGATGCTATCTGCTAACCTTGTTACTATCACACCATTGTATGTAGTCCAATTTGAAGTAGGGGATGATGCTAGGAGTAGGTCAGTTGGGATAGGTCCAATAAATACTAACATGAATTTCGATAATCACGTTGTAACTCTTCCTGGTCTTGAGACACATACGCAAGGTAGTCTTCTGGAACTCAACTGGTCGGTCCGAAGTCATGATGATAGTACCGTAGACTCCCTTGAACCTGTTCAAACTTTATCTTTGATACATCCCGAACTGATTGACTGTACTCTTTATAACCAACCTCTGAATATACCCACCTTCGCTAATGACCACACACTATCCTACTATCTTAATGCAGTGGAACGAATGAACTCTTCCACCAGTGAGCAAAGCGAGAACATGACTTCAACAAATATCAAGTATCTCAGACACAAAAATCAAAAAAAGAAAAATAAGAGATCTGATGGTGAAAACCACATTGTGGCGGTGTCAAAATAAAAAATAGTGAAAATAAAGGACATACCTAAGGGTGAAAACCTCTCTGAGGCACCTGAAGGTGAGATACTTGATATGCTGCCAAGTCACTTCCAAGAAAGGTATTCAATATTGATTGAACCAACTCAACTAGTCAATATTGGAAGTCAAGAGACACCACATATCATTCATTTAGCTCAATCACTACTAGCAGAAGAGTTAAAAGATTTCAGCAACCTCTTTTCAGAAAAGAAGATCAACTTTGCATGGACATACTCCAATATGCCAAGACTAGACCCTGATCTCATCATGCATCATCTCTCTATTACACCAAGAGTTAAACCAGTCAAGAAAAAACTTTGTAAGATGCACCCTCATGTGGCACTTCTAGTCAAGGCTAAGCTAGAAAAATTTCTAAAAGTTGTATTTATCAGAGCTATAGACTATGCAAAATAGACATCAAACATAGTACCTGTATCAAAGGCAAACAAATCTATTAGAGTTTGCACAGACTTCAGGGATCTCAACAAAGCATGTCCGAAAGACGATTTTCCATTTCCCAACATTGATATGATAATAGATATGACTGCTGGATATAAGATGTATTCATTATAGGTTGGATTCTCTGGTTACAACCATATCAAGATAGCTCCTAAGGATCAAGAAAATATAGCCTTCACATGTGCATGGGGAACCTTTTGCTGGAATGTTATGCCATTTGGGCTAAAGAATGTAGGAGCAACTTACCAAAGAGTAGTAACCACTATCTTCCACGATATGATGCACAAAGATATGGAAGATCATGTTGATGACACCCTAGTAAAAACCATGAAGAGATCTACACATATTCAAGAGCTAGGCCTCATACTGGATAGAATGGAAAGATTCAAGCTTCGGCTAAATCCTAAAAAGTGTGCATTTGGAGTAACATCAAGAAAATTGTTTGGTTACATAATGTCAAAGAAAGGAATTGAGGTTGACCCTGAAAAGATCCAAGCTATAATGGAAATGCCTCCGCCCAAGAATATCAGTCAAATGAGAAGTTTACAAGGACGTCTTGAATCAATAAGGTGCTTTATATCTCAGCTAGCAGACAAAGCTCAACCCTTCACAAAGGTATTAAGGAAAGGAGTTCAATACAATTGGGATGAAGATTGTGAAAAACATCTAAAACAAATCAAAGATTATCTTTCTAACCCACCCATATTGATGCCACCAATTCAAGGTAAACCATTGATTCTATACATATAAGCTACAAATACTTCACTGGGGGTACTTCTGCCACAACCGGATGAGAATAAAAAGGAAAGTGTAGCGCTTTTTCTCCTACACAGAAAGATCCATATATTATATCAGTAGAACATTGGTGTCTTACGAAATGAACTATACAATCATAGAAAAGACTTGTTTGGCATTAGTCTTTTCATCACATAAATTAAGACACTACATGTTAGCACACTCTATTAAGCTGGTGGCTAAGATTGATCCACTCAAATATCTTCTCAGTAAAGCAAGCTTACAGGAAGATTGGCTAAATGGGTCATGGTTCTTACAGAATTTGATATTGAATATGTGGAACGTAAAGCCATCAAAGGATAGGTTATTACAGACCAACTTGTTGATGCCCCACTTGAAGACAGTCAACCTCTACATATAGAATTTCCGGATGAATCAATCATGCACCTTACTCAACAATCATGGAAGATGTTCCTTGATGGGTCTTTCACTCAATATGGTTCTGGTGCCGGAATACTTTTTATTACTCCTCAAAAATATTCAATCCCAAAAGATTACAAGATTCTCTTCCCTTGCACAAACAACATTGTAGAATATGAAGCTTTGGTAAACGGGATCAAGTAGACCATCGAGTGGAAGATTATTGAATTACACATCTATGGAGATTCTCAACTCATTATCAACCAAATCAATGATCTATGTCAGACTAGAGATGAGAAACTGATTCCTTGTAAGAGAATGGTGGATGATCTCAAGAAATACTTTACCTTTGTATCATTTTAGCAGATCCCCATATCAACAAATAGAGCAGCGGATGCAATGGCCACCTTGGCATCTATACCACATCTATAGGAATCTAATTTTTGCTTTGAATTTTTGGTGGAAGAGTTACATTATCCTTCCTATGACTCCCCCGAGTCCTAGATGGTCTGTTCTATTATTGGACATGACTCATCTCGCTATAGCCACATTTACTCTTACTTGCGTGACCAAGTTGTCCCTACTAATCTCTCTCGAAATGAAAAAAGGAACCTATTCCGAAATGCGTCACGGTGAGTCATCATTGCTAACGACCTATTTAGGCGAGGTTTAGATAGTACTTTTCTTAGATGCCTAGAAACTGAGGAGTCTCAACGCGCATTATCCGAGGTTAATGAAGGTGTTTGTGGATCCCATTTGAACGGTCTAACTTTAGCACGAAAACTACTAAGGGCTGGCTACTACTGGCCAGACATGGAGAAAGAAGCTATGAAATTTGCTAAAACCTATGAAAAGGGTCAGCTACATGGGAACCTTATACACGCTCTAGCAAGGGATCTCATACCCTTTGTTACACATTGGCCCTTTCAACAGTGGGTGTTTGATCTAATTGGCCAAATATATCCTGCATCATCTAACAGACACAAGTTTATTATAATTGCCACCGAGTTCTTCACTAAGTGGGTAGAAGCGGTTCCGCTCATCAAAGTAACCGGTAAACAAGTAGCTCTATTCATCCTTAATTATATCATCTGCAGGCATGGTATACCTTCATCCATTATAAATGACAATGGAGGATAGTTCAAGAACAAAGATCTAAATGAACTCTGTGAAAAGTTCAAAATTAAACAACACTGGTCATCTGTGTACTACCCTCAAGGTAATGGACAAGCCGAAGCATCTAACAAGAATCTATTGACTATCTTACATAGAACACTTAATAAATCTGGAAAGGATTGGCATCTGCAGCTCAATCCTACCCTGTGGGCTTATAGAACAAGTATTAGAACACCTACTAGGGCTACACCTTTTTCTTTGGTGTATGGGTCCGAAGCAGTATTACCTATTGAAGTGGAAATACCGTCTCTAAGAGTTTCTTTGCAAGGTCTTGTAACTGATGAAGACTACATAATAGCTAGATTGCAAGAACTTGAATTGTTGGATGAACGTCGGCAAGTGGCATTTGATCATGTAAGAGAATTTCTAGAGGTTATAACAAAAAGGTTCGACAACAAGAATTTTAGGTTGGCGACCTTGTTCTAAGAGAAAATCCTAAGAATCAACAATTTTGAGAAAACAAAGGAGTTTGAACCCAACTAGCTAGGTCCCTACATCGTTACTACAACCTTTGGCTATGGTGCCTATGAACTCTCAACATCGGAAGGAGAGCAACTCTGTGAACCAATCAATGCCATCCACCTGAAGAAATTATTCACCTAAATATTCTCTGCTCCAGCAGCCTATGTAGCTAAAAAGTCCCGAAGAAATCCTAAAAATCAGAAAAAGTCCCAAAGAAATCCCCAAAAATCAGAAAAAGTCCTGAAGAAATCCAGAAAAAAAGAGAAAAAAAGAGAGAAAATGCCTTGGTGAAAACCTGGTAAATAGTTACCTTGGTAAAAAAAATAAAAAAATCTTTGCCAAGCAGGTGAAAACCTGGCAAATAGGTGCCTCTTGTACTCAAGCACTCCATCTATCAACGCAACGTTGGCATTTCCCGCTTTCATGCATAATTACTTTCACTTGTACATATTTCAGTCACTTTTGTGACATCCTGGTTCATTGGAACCCTCATGGCTTGAAACTGATCAATGTCCTAGTCTTAGGGTAATCGACTAAGCGATTTACATGTCCTAAGAAGTATCGACCAAGTCAACTTTATGTCAGTGAAACTTGGTCGTCCACTCCGAGTCAGTCACTTGTCTCCTGACTACTGAAGAGTTTTATCACTGAGTACACAAGCAAAACAAACAAAACTGTAAACAATCACTAAACAGTTTGAGCTATGCCTAGAAATTTTCTTTGTGTGCTGCCTTTTATATTGGTTTTCGATTATTATCCCTTTGAGTAACTCGAGGAAGTCTATCTTGACTAAGAGGATCAAGGATTGGGGGCATAATATTTTCTTTGTTTTCAGCTTGTAGGAATGATTTTGATGATCTGGAAACATCTAATAAGCTGGGTGTTTGTGATAAGAGCCTTCACATCAAGGTGAAATTACCACACATACCTCGACTCCACTTATTTGTATGCTACAGGGAGGTTCACATCATTTCTTTGTCTGTTTTGAGGGAATTTCTTTATCATGCAATATGGGTCCCCATGAAATCTGTCCAAGGATATGAATGAAAAAAGGGTCATTGCGGACAAGATAATTAATATTGCACATGAAAAGAAAGGAACTCTAATATGCATGCTATGTTTGTTAATGCTCAGTGATGAAACTTAAGTATTTCAAATCCAATGACTAGGTTTAGGTTTCATTTCATTTTGCATCTCATCTTGCATTACATGCTGAATTTTATGAATTTAGAGTGATTTCGTTATGGTAACAATGATCTCTTTATCTTCTGAATGAGAGTTGGAAGCATCATTATTTCTTAGCTAAGTGGTCTTTTCTTCATCACTTCTCTGATCGAGTACTTGTGTATTGAGATGTTAGCTGCATACATAAGTATTTTATACAGATTCATACATTCATTTGCATTCATCTTATTGCATAGAAAAATGAATTTTTTTTTGCACTACTCATTACTCATCTTCATTCATTTTATTTGCATATGAAAAGAAACAAAAACAAACATCCATATTCATTTGCATTACATACATCCATACTAAACATATATGCATACATATAGAATAAAGCATATAGAAAAGCATCTCATAGATTGATCAACACAAGTATAATGAAGTCAAATCAAGATCTCCTATATATAATCATCAAGTCTCAAGGTACAAAATAATGTCAACTGACATATACAAACTCCCATTGGAGCAAGAATCGTAAGGGCTACAAAAAAATCTCAGATCTACAAAAAGAAAATCTAGCTCTCTACCTCTCCCTCATCGCCAAGTGGTGGAGGAGGTGGAGCCTGCTGACCCAGATCCTTCCTAGGTGCCCGAGCTCCCTCTGATCGAGCCATATACTGTGAATACGGTACAACCTGCTGTGCTACTAGAACTGCTACGCTGTAAGCCGCAACATATTAGGCTGCTTGACTCTTCTTATGAAGAAACTCCTGCCACAAACCATCTCGCTCTACCCTCATCTCTGCTAGCTGTCGGTCTCGCTCCGCTAGCTGAGTCTGTGCCACAGTCAGCTATGACTATAAACCCGCTAGGCGTGCTCTCATCGACCGTGCTGTGTCGGTCCCCTGATCCCTCGTAGGCTCTCCACCTCCATCTCTGCCTCCATCTCCACCTTTGGCTCCCCCCTGCTCCTCTCTCCTCTGTCTGACCTATCTGGGAGCTAATATCTCCTCCTCTCCTCCACCCTCTAGCACCCTCACTTCGCTAAGTCTCACCCCAATAGTCCCTAGGGATCCACCCTCTCCTCTCTGCTACCTACTACCAGTTGGTACCCTATTGCTGCTAGCACCAGGATCACCACCTGTTCGCCTCGGAGCCTCAGCTCTCGATACCTACCTTTGTCCCTATCCCTATGCCTGCGTAGGGGCATCATCCTCAACCTCCTCTATAAGAGGTGCCCACTCTACTGGATCAGTAAATCTCAAGAAAGGGTGCTGCTGAAACCAATCCCTGTACTGGGGCAATACCCCCGCATCTGCAATATCATCCATATAATCCATCTCAGCCATTATAACCTAGTCAACTCCTACATGCCCAAGGTGTATGATAATGCAGGTCCCCATCCCTGCCTCTCCTCATCTACATAACACGCGTATGCAGTAAACTCCTGCGAGATCCCCTGAGGTCTACCATACTACCTCATCACTCGAGTAAAAACAAACTGCTCAACCACTGTCTGTGATCTGCCTATGAGAGGCCGCGTCATGAAGAGGTCTCTGTGAACAACTCTATCCCAAGGCTCCAGACCCCTATATGGTCTCCATATCATGACTATCAAGTCGTCCAGGTGGCGTCTCGAATAATCGGTCTTGCCCAGATGGGGCTGCGTAATATATCTAGAAAATCCTGTAAATAATGGGCTACTGTGGATCCCTAGCATCATCTACAATCGGTCTACATACTGGGAGATGCTCATAGGCCCATACCTGCAAAATCAAAACTCCTGCAGTCATACTCTTCCCCTCCCTATAGACAATCTAATGTATCGCTATAAACAATCTCATGCATCTCGCGATACATGTGTGCCAATATACAAGAACCCCATCCTAACCTCTAGGGGTTCTCCACAAGTCTCTCCAACATCCCACCCCATCCACATAAAAACCCCTACTGTCCCCTGTCCGGCATAAGAAAGCAACCGATGAAACCTGCCAAGACGCAAGCCAGTGGAAATTTCTCACTGTACCTGGTCATCATCACGTCCCAACTGATAGAACGAGTCAGGATGTTTGCATCATGAAATACCTATCTCACAGATAGTAGCCTAGGACGTTGTGCTACATCATAATCTACCTTACCCCCAGTAAAAGGGATATGAAGAATCCTGTATACGTCCTTGGGAGTGATCGTCATCTCCCCAACTGTTAAATGAAATGTGTTATGCTCTGAATGGAACCTCACAACTAATGCAGTGAGCATACCGTGATTCACACAGATATCAGGCAACTCAAGAATATGAGTAAATTTGCACAAATCAATATGAGCCCGGTCAACATCATATAACTGACGGACTAATTTCATAGTTGGTGGATATACACATTTGAATAATACATGGGGCATTCGAACCTGCAAAAATCAAACAAAAGATCATCAAGAAACATTTCAAATTAGCCTATAAACGAAGCAAAACATCATGCAAATCCAACTACATCAATTGCAAAATCAAAATTTCAAGTTTGCACCTTCAAAAAGGCATGCTGTTTTTCAAATGACAAAACACTATAGAGATAGAAACTCATATGAGTCAGGAATAGGTCTCGTACGACAAAAAAATCTGATATGACACAGGACTAGCCTTAGAACGACAAAATGGGCTCTTTTGAAGGTATTCGTACGACAAAGGGTGTATTCAATAGGACAAAACTAATGACCTTAAACGATAAAATAAAATTAATTAGTTTGTCGTACGAGATAGGATCCTGTTTCGCATGACAAAACGAGAAAGACTAACTTCAACATTGCCAAAAAATTGAAAAATTCAACAAAAAAATTCAAAATTGAAATGAACAACAGGTTTAAGATCGATCACTTACCGCTGGCTCATAGTTCCGAGGTCAGTTATGTCATCTCTGGCACTCGAATTGATGCACTTTAGTGGGAACCACCATTTTTTTTCATAGAAGACTTTAAATTTTCAAACTTGAAGGGTTAAAATGAATTGAAAATGACACCTTTACCCCATATATAGCCAAAACCCTAATTTTTCAACTTGCTTCGATGGACATGAAAACTGTATCCTTAGCTAATTTGTTCATCCTGATTCCATTTTCGGGATCAAAATCAAAATTCGAGATAATTTTGCTAGTCAATTTCATAAAATTTGCACCAATTAGCACTTTTCATCAAAAGCTCATTCTTTCTTCAATTTTGTGCTCAATTTCTCATGAATCAACGCCGAATCTCAATTTTATTCTACAAATCAATTTTGCGCTCAATTTCTCGTTAATCAACGCTAAATTTTCAAATATTCCTCTGAATCATTCATGCTCAAATAACTTATCATCGCCAACAATTGCCTATAATCATCGTGAACCCTCGCTATCTTTCAATTTCGCTCTCGAGGGGGCATACTCATGGCCTCATGACCTCACATCTTCAAATGTCGAGAATTTCTTTCAAAAATATTTGTTACAAGTCAAGCAACTAAGCTTCATCAAATCAATCACTAGGGGCATATCAATTTTATTGCTTCATATCAAGCTAATATTTGTCTTCATTTGAATCAATCTCTTAACGTTAATTAGTTTCATTTCTTTTCATCAAGATGATTATTTATTTAAACTCAATCAAGGGTTTAAAGAGTATGTTTGATCACACGCTCAACCTAAGAAGGTGTTCAGTTTCATCGCATCAAATCAAGCTAGACAGTTTATCTTCGCTCATCGTGTCTTGATCCATCAAGTTCAAGATTGATTTTATCTTTGCTCACTATGTCTAGATCAATCAAGTTTTAGATCAGAAAGATCCGCTTCTTGATCAATCAAGTTCAAGTTCTGTATCTTTGCTCTCTATCATTCCTAGTTCAATCAAGTTCAGGATCGGTATCGCTTTAATCAACTCTGTTCAGCTTCATCTCTTCAAATCAAGCTAAACACCTCACTTTTCATCCGGTTTGTGATCAATCAAGTTCAAAACTGGTATCTCCTACACATCAACTATTCTTTGAACCAATGTGCTGCTTGCACATTAATTCAAAGAGGGGCAAATGTATTACCCTAAAAATGGTCATCTAAGTCGTGGGCCCCTAATCTTGATAATATCACCAAGGTCCTAACCAAAGGCAATTAAATCAATCTTGAGCACATTAATTAATTCTTTAATAATCAAATATCACATGGAAAATCAATTACTCAATATTAATTAAATATTTATTTAATTAATTAAATCATTCCAAGAATATCATTCTAAACAATTATCCTATTTATAATATTGTATATCCTAGCATATTTAATTAAATAAATCAATTTGCCATTAAATCATCAAAAAAGGAATTAATTGACAAAAAAGAATTAAAATTTGAGAAAATAAATCAATTGGAGATAATCTTGAAAAACAAATTAAAAATTGATAAATAATCTCAAAGAAAGCAATTAAAACAATTAAATATTAAAATTGAATGAAATAGAGAATAAATCAGTTTTTTCCTGATTTTATCTTAATTTTAGCTCAATTTCCTTTAAAACTGAGAAAAGCATCCAATCACATCAATTCACCTAGATTGTGCTTCCTCTTGGAAAATCTTGACCGCTCATCATCATTTGATCTCAGCCGTTGGTTTCTTTCTGATTTTTCTATAAATTCAGGCTCTCATCTCTCATTCAAGGATCCTGGAGAATATATTGTTATTATGTTGTTTTTGCTCTAGGTTCATTGAGAATTTGCATTGAGATATTGTATATTAGTTATTTCATATTGCTTAAATCATTTAGCTTAAATATTCATATATTGCTTAAACCATGTTAGATTAATCTTGCATATTTAGCTTAAATCTTGCATCCATTTAGCTCATATTCATGCTCATATAAATTTAAAAATCCTTCATTTAGGTGTTGTCTAGTCACTGGATAGCTTAGCAATCTGAAAGCAATCTAAACTTGCATCTCCTAGAAGGAAATGAGTCACTTTGTAATGGTTTATTATTCATTGATTATTGATTGAATAACCATGCATCTAATGACTTAATTGAAGTGTTGTGTATTTCAGATACAGATACAGGTCCACTTTTCATACACACAATGGCTTGTATTTCCATTTGGTCTGTTTCTACACACATTTGCAGTATGTTCAGGTTTGAGACAACTAGTAGACTGTCAAAGAGTTTGATAGTGAAGTGAACCGGTAGTGTTAGAACCGGTAAAAAGGTAGCAGTGAGAGAACCGGTGAGAATGAACAAAGATTGAGCAGAGGAGAGATCAGAACCAACAAAGAGAAGAGTACCAACAAAGAAGAGGTAGAGGCTGAACCAGTAAGGTTGCAACAAAGAGGAAAGAAGAACAAAGAATTGGTGAGCAAAGAACCGACAAAGAGCAGAGCAAAGGAAGACCATTTGAGAAGAGTAGAACTGAAAGAGAGATTTCAAAGGTTACATAACTCATTTGTAACTGGGAGATTACTTTTGTATTGATATATGACTTTGTAATCACTGAGTTGGAGCTCGGTGTAAGGGTTGGTGCTCCTTGGGTTGGTGCCCTAAATCAATAGGGGTGGTACTCCTTGGGTTGGTTCCATAAATGTTGTAACCATTGTTTTCATTGTGAGGCTAGATTGGAGCAGTAGACTCCATCAACATTTCTCACTGAGGTTTTTCCCATGTTGGGTTTTCCTCGTACATTCGGTGTTATGTGATGTTCCTTTTGTGTGTGGTTGCATTTGTGTTATTCTCTCCTATCTCACTAGTATATTTACTTTGTGTTAGATCTGCTAACCGGTACACACCTTTTAGGAATTAAAAGGTTCAAGTTTGGAAACCACTGATTCACCTCCCCTCTCAGTGGAATCTTGTGTTCAACACTATCATCTTATCACACTTACTAGAACTAGGTTTGTTTTCTTGTTTCTTTGCTTTATCTAGATCTGCTTTTAGAGTTGTTACTTCTTGTTTTAGATTTCTAGACTCCCCTGATTTGCATTTCACCATTTTGTTAAAGTACTCCTCGGTTTTCTCATTATCTTCCCTTTTGGTTATTAGATCTATGATAGCATTATTTTCTTTCTTGAGCTCTTCACTAACTTTTTGATGTTAGGTCCCGGGAAGGACAACTTAGAGGGGGGGGTGTGAATCAGTTGTGAACCAATTGTCAATAAATTGTAATCCAAATGCAAATTATTCCAACTTAAACTTAAATACCGGTAAACCAAACTTAAGTGTCGGTAAAACATATTAACAGATATAGCAGTACTGATTTAACTTAATGCATAAAACATAAAGAGAAACAACATCCACAACACATAACATAAATATTTTGATGTGGAAACCTGGTAAGGGGAAAACCACGGTGGGAAACCTTACCCACAATCAGATGATACTACTGTAGATAGTATGTGTATACATATGGGGTCTGCACATTCAAAAAGGCCAATTACCTAGAGCTCACTGCTCAATCACAAAATAGGAGTCACACTGACTACACAATTGGATGGTTAAATCCACTGATAATGTACTGCTCAAAATAGCATCTCCAATGCTGGATTCAGTACCGGTTAAGCTCTGAACATGAGTATCAAAACACCTTCATAACCTTCCTTCAACCTTCAAATAATGTCTACGTGATTCGCTCAAGGATCTTCTTATTTTCGCTCTTCAATAATCGAACACACTCATACCGTATCTACATCCCGATATTCAATAAGATCTTACAATCATTTATACAAAACCTAAGACCAAATGTATAGGTCGGCTCACTAAAGATATTACAATTAAGTCAATTAAAAATAAGTCTTGATGTGATACAACATGTCAGCTCAATACATTTACCACAATATCCAATCATTAAACAATCTCCATAACGTGTCATGCTGATCTAGAGTACCGGTCCATAACCTAGACCTATCTACCGGTAAAGGCAAATCTGTCAACCCGATTAGACCAATAAGCAAAACACCAAATCCAAACTTCTAGTACATATCTTTGACATAACCAAATGATCTCCAGATGATAACAAGTCAACATTGTTGTCGGTGAACAATATAACCTGCTGGTGAACACATACCAGTGACTTTGCATAAGCCACTAACCATATCGGTAAACATAATGTAAACCTCCAAGAAGATAAGTGTTAACATCATTGACAAAACCAATGCAACACATAATGAAGTCATCCATAATACCAACATTTGATGCCATAATTTAAACTTCCAGATTCATTCTATTAGCTTCTTAATGCATTCATTGGTCAATTGGATGTTTTCTTTCAGATCTTTATTTTTACTTTCTATTGCCTCAAGATCCTCAAGAGAATTCCTAAGATCTTCACTTAAATCCATAAGTTCTATTTTCCGGATCTCCTTTGAGTGGTTAAACTCTTCCAAAGGACTTGTCTTTGATACCAATTGTTGAATATCTAGATTATTGAGAGAGGAGGGGTGAATCAATATTCTCTTAAACTTGTTAAATCTCCTAACTAACCAATCACATAACATAATTTAAATACAGTAAAGAGAATCAACACAAAACACATAACACCTGATTATATGTGGAAAACCCAACATGGGGAAAACCACAAAGAGGATGAACTCTTAAGTATAGTGTAATATGCAACCGGTTACACATTACAAAGGTGGCTCACTACCGGTGGGACTCACTATTATAGGATAGGATTATAGCCAAAATAAAAAAATTGAATTGCTAGAATTGCATTTTTCATATGCATAAGAGACAATTCCATTAAAGTACACAATTTATTTTACATTCACTGTATGTATACTATCTACAACACATTCACATTCGTAGTTACAAAACTTTCACATATATATTAGTTGTTAAAAAAAACTCTGCACATCTCTTGCAAAACTACTGATTATATATCTGCACCAAAAACTCTGTTAAGTCAGCTCAATTGGAGAGGGGATGAGACCTAGATACAAACATGGTAGTGTAAAGCGGAAAATCGCGATCGAACCCTAGTTGCTCTCCCCTCTTCCAACTCCAAAGAGAGAGAAGGGAGATTCACTAGGGTTGATGGTTTTCACTTAGGGGAGAGACTTTACATTCAAAAGAGGGGTTGAAACCCACAAGATCCAATCCCACGCAATGCAAGATTGGATGCTAAATGAGTTTCAAGGGTTATGACAGCAAGGCTACCCTCTTTTGTAAAGAATGTGCATAGAAGAATTAAGCTAGGAATGCATAGAAAGTGAGAAAGATTCGCTTATAAACTGAGTTAGGGATATAGGATGAAGCTGCGGACCTGGAATTAGCAGTAAAATGTTGATACGGCGCTGTCCTGCAAATTTGAGCGAAAGTTGCCGGGACGATGGCGCCCGGCGCCACGGTCCTCCGAAAAATCCGCGAAACGAAGGGGGATCTGTTCGTCTTTGCGCAAGGATTCCAAATCTTCAATTTCAGCCGTGTACCTACAATCTACACACAGAAAAGCGGAGACGATTGGGGGGTTAGGGATTGGGGGTTTGCCTTTAGGTCAAACCCCGGTTTTGGAATTAACCAAGAAATGAGAAATGCTGTAAATGTAAATGACTGTAATGTAAAACAAGTACTAATACCTTGTTCTAAGGATGTTTGTATCCTTATGTGCGAAGGTTTAGTTGTTGTATGTTGTTGTATGTAGTAGCATGTAATAAGTGATCTCCTCTTCAATGGTTGAATCCTTGTCTTGAATGCAACACTTAGCCTTGAATGGAGACTTAGAAGGAATACTTGAATGCTTGAATGCTTGAATGCTTGAATGTTTGAATCTTGCTTTCGCCTTTTTTCCATCTATCAAATGAGAGAGGAAAATATCGTTTATATACTTGCCAATTAGGGTTAATAGACTGATTTTCCCGACCTTAGGCCGACCAGGGAAGTTTAATTTCTAATTTGCAAATGAAAAGACCCGAAGTCTCATAGGAGACCGGGCCCAAAATAGGCCCAGGGACCAGGGCGCTGGGCGCCATGGTCCTGGGGGACCAGGGCGCTGGGCGCTCTGGTCCCACCTCCCAGGACAGCAGGGTGCAAGGAGGTTCAGGCCAGGGTGCTTGAAAAATGCAGTTTTTGGTGTCGTAAACAGGTTTCGGGGTCTCCATTCAGGTTGCGTGTTGCGTCGCCATCGTGAAGACCGAAATGCAGTCGAAATTGCAAGTGTCGCAATTTTAGGACACTACATTTAGCCCCCACTTTAGCGGGAGTATGTATGCTCATACTCCCGGTAAAGTACAAGGAAACAACATTGAAAGACTTTCACCACGTCAAGGAGGCAAGATACACCAAGCCCCCAGTGGACTAAGGATCTTACGACTTCGATTGACAAAGTAAAAGGGAAGATCACGAGGGAGAACCATGACTGTCAGTAGTAAGGTTCCCTCACTATGAGTCATGTAAGAAAAATGCCAAAAATTTTCAAGGCAAAGCTAAGTTCGCCAAGAAATTTTCAAGTATCATGAAAGGATAGACAGGGTGTATGCCCCCCTACGTTAAAGCGATCGCACATGCCTCAACGGGGGTGATTGTTTTAACGTAGTGATACACATAAGAAATGAGAAAGGAAAGGAGCACGTTATCACAAAGATTTAGCCCCCAAGTGTGAGATAAACCCAAGGATAATAGACACAAAACACGGAGCACGAGGTGACTTCGCTTTCCTCGGGGTCAGTATGCTGTATGATAAGTCATGTATATATATCATATGTATGTATGCATAATTGTTCTTCATTCCCCAATCAAGGAAGGTCACCTAGAAGAAGGGAACACATGTGTCTTTTGAGTCAACATGAGAGAGACCAAAAGAGATCTCAATGCTTTGCATTGTCCTCAAGTAGACAACACTAAGGACAACAAATAGAAGAATGAGAATAACATATAGAAGAAGTAACAAAAGAGAGGAGGAGAGAATCTACTATGCTAGTGTAACTAATCTAGCATGTCATCTACCCCCCGATCTTGCTGATCAATGTTTCGGGAAGGCAGGGAACACGCTAGAGGAGGAACATCCAACACAGCAGATGGAGCTATCACAAGATCCAAACAAGGGCTATGTTCATGTTCCAAGCCACGTTGTTCTTGTCTTGGAGCTAGGATAAGTGCTTTAGAAAATTCGTTAGATAAATGGTTATCAACATCAACAAGTTCATATTCACTATCAGAAGCAAGAGGAGTAACATGTTCATCATGAATAACATTTTCATCTATAGCATCATCAAGATTTATAAAAATAGGATCTTTAACCCGTACAGGATCAAGACCATCATGCATCTTATGTTTAGGAGATTTTGGAGAAAATGGAATAATGCTTGTTGAAGGTGTCTTTGGAGATTGTAAAGTTTGAGAAGCGGCTGCCTGAGCCCTAAGACGACGCTTTCGTCGGCGTTCACGTGCAGAACGATTTCGTCTAGTCTTAGTAGGAAGTGGAGAAGATTGAGGAGGAGGAATGTTCTCATCCTTATCACTTGGGTGTATAGGTTGTGGTCTCTTAGGTTGGATAATAGGAGAAGAGGAAGGTCTCTTTTCTCTATAAAAAGAAGGAGGAGGAACTGCTCCATATAAAGGAGGAATTTTTGGTTTAGGAAGGAGACCAAGTCCATCATGACGAGGAGGTATAGGTCTACTTTTAGAAAGTTTATTCGGCATAGACATAGTCACATCCATAGGGACGGGTTGAGAATCTTCTTGAGGAAAGACATTAGTTTTATCTTTCAAAGGAAGAACTTCCTTCTCAAGAATGATAGGAATGTCAAGCTTAGGTGTTCTAGGTTCACTTAAAGAAAGGATCATATCTGTTTTCCACTTTTGATAAGATTTGAAAAGATGATCACTTCGCGGAGGAAGAGATTGGAATTGTTTAGGCCAAAAGTAATCAATAGGAACACTAGAAGTTCTTTCAGCTGGTTTAAAGAGACTATGATTGACAGTAACAACTTCACCATTATGGGGAAATTTCAAACATTTATGAATAGGAGAAGCAGTAGCTTTCATGGAAGATAGCCAAGGATAGCCAAGCTTCACACGAAATTGTTCGGATGAAGGAATAATAGCAAAGTTCACATCAAGGGATTTGTTATGAACTTCAATAGGAAATGTAATAGAACCAATTGCAGGAGAAGAAAATGCATCAAATAATTTCACAATCACATCTGTTTTGTCATAGATCACTTGATTCAATTGCAAAGTAAAAAGAAATTCTTCAGTAATGATATTAACCATACAAGAAGGATCAATAAGCACTCCACGGCAAGGTGTATTCTTGACTTTTGCAACTATGTATAAAGGACCATCAGGTGCCCTGATAGTTTCACTAGAATCAAATGTGATGGAAGGTTCTTTAGGTTTTTCTTGCTGCTCTACAAAGTTAATCACATTCGGAGTCATGGACACGAGATCATCAGGTGAGACAGAGGAATCAGTAGTATCAATCGCATTAGAGGTATGAGAAGGTAATGGATCAGTAAAAATCTGAAGATTTTGGTTAGGAGGAGCTACAGATGTATTGCCTTTATCATTCACTCCAGAAACAGAGATAGTATTATTATCAATCAAATCTTGAATTTTCCCCTTTAAAGCAAAACATTTTTCAGTATCATGCCCAGGTTGACGATGAAATTGACAAAAAGATTTGTTATCAAAATAGGGTGAATTAATCTTTGCAGGATCAATTTGCCTTATAGGAGGAAGAGTAAGCACATTTTGTTTCAATAACTTATTCATAATACTATGCAATGATTCATTCAAAGGAGTAAACTTTCTTTCTCTCTTGAAAAACTTAGAAATAGGAGACACACCTGATGCTGCATTCACATTGTTGTTGATGATGTTTTCATTGAATTTAATGGACTCTCTGTTCGGTTTAAACTTCCCAAATGGTTGTTGACTACTATCACCCTTATCACTCGGAGCCATAGGATGTGATTGTTCCATTTGACTCACAGTCAGTTGATAATTGTGAAGAGTTGCACACAACTGTTGGAAAGAAGTAAACTCAGAAAACAGAAGTTTGTCTCGAATATCTTTTTGTAAATTAGAAATAAAGATTCTTTGAATATCATTGTCAGGCACTGGAAAGGAAATTTGAGCATACAAATGCTTATATCTACCAATGAAATCAGTCACTTTTTCTTTAACACCTTGTTTACAATGCATTAAATCAATCAAAGTAACTTTAGGACTTATATTGTTTTGAAATTGTTGAATGAAAGCATTTGCAAGTTGTTCAAAAGAAGTAATAGAATAAGAAGGCAACGAGCAATACCATTGTAGGGCTTTGTCTCTTAATGTTCTAGTGAACAGTTTTGTAGGCAACCTTTGGTCATAAGCAAAACCAGTACATATTGTTTGAAAGGTCTTAACATGTGTTAGAGGATCACCCTTACCATTATAAAGCTCCAAATGCAGAATTTCAACATGTTTAGGAGGGATAGCTCGAACAATGTCAAGAGAAAGTGGGCTCGCAACATCAAATGTGGGCACACTAAACTTAGATTGATTCATGGAGGCAATTTGTTGCTGTAAAGAAGAGACAGTTTGTGCAAGATTGTTAATGGTCACTTCAGTCGAAGAGTTCATATTAGACGTGTTGGATTGTGATGGAGGTGTTATGTTATTGAAAGAAGGTAAAGAGCAAGGTGGTGGGACTCTATGATAATTAGTCATAGGAGATGATTGGACAGGAGGAACACTACAAGGAGGAATGGAATAGTTAAACGAATTGCCCCCTTGCGTCATGTTCATTTGTGGAGATATAATAGGGACACTCATTGAAGGAATGAATGAAGAAGTCGGATTAAATGAAGGAAGAGGGTTAATTGAAGAAGAAGGGTTGCCCCCATGACTGGTGATCACAGGAGGAATGTCTTGTGTAGAAGTAGCCATTATGTTTGATGTAAAGGTAGGTACGCTAGCAATAGAAGTCATCAAAGGAATAGAATGATTGACTTGAGTAGGAGGTTGTGTATAACCCAAATTTTCAGCACAACTCTTCATAGGCACCACATTCGAATCCACAATGTGTGCAATACCACACAAAATATCAATTCCATTCTTATCACTTTGAAGCATACGTTTTAGACCCTCAATTAAAGGAAGAGCTTGACTATCAGGGTATTCTTGAGACATCCATTGTCGAAAATCGTCAAATTGGTTATCCAATTTTGAAAGTTGTTCTACAGAAACCTCATGGAGAGCTTCTTCATCATTAAGAGGATTAGAGGAATTACCCATGTCCTCGTTAAAAAGGCTATTCAAATTAGGTTCCATCTCCTCAGTAGTTAAACCTCGGAAAGACTTAATTCTACGGCTTCGTCTAACGGGAATAGTGTAAGTAGGACTTATTGTTGTAAAACTCATGCACTAGAGAGAGAGAGAAAGTTTTGAATTTAGAGGTAGCAATCTTCAGTAAAATCAGCCAATCTTCTGGATTTAAGCTGTTAAATACAATCAGGACAATCTCCCGAAATTTCAGAAAAAATGTCAGGGACCGTGGCGCTTCGGAGTGCACACGGTCCCAACAACTTTTTTCGAAATTTGCAGGGATGAAAGTTATGATGATTTTAGAGCTAATCTGAAAAAATTGAGTGATTTTACGATCTGTAGATAGGCCAAATTAAAGTTGCAATCTCGAAATTGAACCCTACCAAGATTGTCGAAAAATGCAAAAATTTGAATTTTGAAAAAGAGAGGGAAACTGAAATTTTGAATGTTATGATTTTAGAGGGAATGTCAAGAGCAATGCAAATTTTGAAATTTAAAAATTGACTCAATTTCACGCAAAATTCAATTTTGAAAGCGGAAATCAAAGTTGTTGTAATTAAGCACTTAATTTCAAAAGTCACAAATTGCAAAAATTTGAATGAAGCATTGAAATTTCGAATGGATGATAACACACTTTTCAGATTTAGGACAGTAAGAACACAATTTTGACACAAAATTTCAATTTCGATGATTTTTGAATGTTTAGAAGCCTTAATCCAAGCAATCACAAGACCAACTTTGACTGTAATTTTGAAGGTGTTAGATTTGATAAAATCAGCCAAAATTCTGGATTTTAGCAGGAAAATACAGTAAGATCTCGCTCCCGAAATTTCGGAAAAAATGTCGGGGACGATGGCGCTCGGAGTGCACACGGTCCTCGCAACTTTTTTCCAAATTTTCAGGGATGAAAGATATTGTGATTTTATTGCGGAATCCAAAGTTACAGCTGATTTGGAGATGTTTTGATCAGTGAAATTGTCGGACAAAGGTTGAATCAAGAGGGTTTCAAAAATTAGGGTTTTGACACTTAACCACTTAATTTTCAAAATTAAAGCACAAATATGAATTGATAATTTGTAATAGAAGGGCAGATCTGAAACAAGCATTAATAATTAAACATTTCACAAGATTAATTACTAAAAAGAAAATTTAGGGTTTTTATGCAATTAACCTCTAAAATTTTGCCAAAGATCAAACATGGAAATGTAATCAAGGAATCCAATTTTCAGATCTAACTATGAATAATCAGAAAGGATGTTCACGTCGGGTTCACCAAAATGTAAAGCGGAAAATCGCGATCGAACCCTAGTTGCTCTCCCCTCTTCCAACTCCAAAGAGAGAGAAGGGAGATTCACTAGGGTTGATGGTTTTCACTTAGGGGAGAGACTTTACATTCAAAAGAGGGGTTGAAACCCACAAGATCCAATCCCACGCAATGCAAGATTGGATGCTAAATGAGTTTCAAGGGTTATGACAGCAAGGCTACCCTCTTTTGTAAAGAATGTGCATAGAAGAATTAAGCTAGGAATGCATAGAAAGTGAGAAAGATTCACTTATAAACTGAGTTAGGGATATAGGATGAAGCTGCGGACCTGGAATTAGCAGTAAAATGTCGATACGGTGCTGTCCTGCAAATTTGAGCGAAAGTTGCCGGGACGATGGCGCCCGGCGCCACGGTCCTCCGAAAAATCCGCGAAATGAAGGGGGATCTGTTCGTCTTTGCGCAAGGATTCCAAATCTTCAATTTCAGCCGCGTACCTGTAATCTACACACAGAAAAGCGGAGACGATTGGGGGGTTAGGGATTGGGGGTTTGCCTTTAGGTCAAACCCCGGTTTTGGAATTAACCAAGAAATGAGAAATGCTGTAAATGTAAATGACTGTAATGTAAAACAAGTACTAATACCTTGTTCTAAGGATGTTTGTATCCTTATGTGCGAAGGTTTAGTTGTTGTATGTTGTTGTATGTAGTAGCATGTAATAAGTGATCTCCTCTTCAATGGTTGAATCCTTGTCTTGAATGCAACACTTAGCCTTGAATGGAGACTTAGAAGGAATACTTGAATGCTTGAATGCTTGAATCTTGCTTTCGCCTTTTTTCCATCTATCAAATGAGAGAGGAAAATATCGTTTATATACTTGCCAATTAGGGTTAATAGACTGATTTTCCCGACCTTAGGCCGACCAGGGAAGTTTAATTTCCAATTTGCAAACGAAAAGACCCGAAGTCTCATAGGAGACCGGGCCCAAAATAGGCCCAGGGACCAGGGCACTGGGCGCCATGGTCCTGGGGGACCAGGGCATTGGGCGCTCTGGTCCCACCTCCCAGGACAGCAAGGTGCAAGGAGGTTCAGGCCAGGGTGCTTGAAAAATGCAGTTTTTGGTGTCGTAAACAGGTTTCGGGGTCTCCATTCAGGTTGCGTGTTGCGTCGCCATCGTGAAGACCGAAATGCAGTCGAAATTGCAAGTGTCACAATTTTAGGATGCTACAGGTAGTACAAAAAATAGCTTCATACGATGTCAACTACAACTTGAATCCAAAAAACCTTGTAGAATACGCCTCATTCATAACTAGATAGGACCAGATCCAAGAATTGCCTTGCAAAGAATGCCTTCATCATTTCTAGATAGGACCAAACCATAAATGATTTGCATATTTAAAGGAGCAAAAACCATACCAACGTATGCCAAAGAAAACAACCATACCACACCAAAACAATGAATATTAGACCGAATTGTATCAATGACATCAATGACAACATCCCAACATTTATGTGCTGTATTTTTTTTGGATTGATTCACGCCCCCACCCCTCTCAGTCCTACCTTGGGTTCAATAGTATTGGAACAATTATCTATATCTTGCCCCAAAGAAGTGATCTTCAGTTGTGCAAGTCATCTTGTGGATCTTTCCTAAGCTAGTGCACCTTGGTCTGCAAGTTTGGAGTAGCAATCTCTCTGGCCAATGGCCACACTTATTGTAATCCATGAAATACATATTGTGAGTTTAATTCTCATCGTGGTTTTTCCTAGTTCATGTTTTCCACATAAAAAATTGGTGTTTATGTGTGAATGTATTTAGTGTTTTATTGTCTGCCTTGGTGCATAATTGAAGTGAGTGAATAATGTGTTTTGGCATCTTTAACTGGTAATAATTTTTTTATGTTGATTCACCCCTCCTCAACTTCTAGTAAGTGTTCAACATACCTCTCAAGTAGTAAACTAATAAGTAGACCAAGAATGGGGAATAAGAATGCTCATCAAGCTACCCAAGCCATCATGAATCAAACTAATAACAATATCCTCTCAAGTATACTAGGAGAATTCTTCTTGGTCTTCTTTATGAAATAATCAACCATCTCAACACATTTCTCTAATAACAAGAGAATACCAAATAACTGACATCTCCAAGTATCCATGAGGACCTATAACCAATCAATCCATGCCAAACTCAAAATACAACATGGCACCATCATTAAGTAACCAAGCAAATGATCATGCAATCAAAACAAAGAGAACCACTAAGATCAATGTCAAAGATCCAACAACTAAATTGGGAACATAAGAATGAAAACATGATCTAACCATGCCCTCCTAGGAGGCAACATGCTCCATATGAACATATCAAATAACCATATCATTCCAAAAATCTAATCTAAAATCAAGAGCTCACCATGCCCTAATAGTAAACCATCCTATCAAACAAGGGTAACATGTCAAATGAAATCATAGACCACACCTCCACCAAAGACTCCATGAGTCCTCTATGGCTCGAAGATGTCAACATCCTCAATCATCATAAAGTTAACCATCCTCTACCAATGAACATGAAAAATGTGAAAGAACCTTCTGCAACAATAGGAACTAATGACTCCTCCAATATTTCCACACTAATAATATCATCCACCATCCAACAATAAATCACATCACTGCCAATAACTCCCACAAAATCATGATACTGAGTCACACATGGCATTGCGACAACCATCTCTTAAATGAAGATCATCTAGCTACACACACAACTAAATTAAACAACATGAACTATAACCATGAACTCCAAGCCAAGAATATACATACAACTACCAACAAACCACCAATCAGTTATCAATCCTACACCTCCAATACATCATTGTCAAAAGGTACCACTAAAAATGTTATAACTAGGGTTAATACGGTGAAAACTGAAAAGGTTACTTTGCACCTCTTCCACTCAAGATAGGGTTATAACTCCAAATCAAGAATGAAAGATCTGATACTTGTTAGAAAATAACACTTTAAATCCACATTCATTTAATCCATTCCCTACATAAATCATGAGAGAAAAGCATGCATACAAACTTACATAATCAACATAATGCAAAGATCAAATAGACAAGCCACAAGATAACACAAGATATACATTGGGAAAAATCTCATGATGGAAAAACCCAACCTCCAAAAGTATCCATACTCACCTATGGAGTTACAACGAATATTGTTGAACCATCAAGCCCTCCTATTCATTTCCATGTGTCTAAACATGAATCCACACATACTATGATGTAATGCCCCTCATGTCTACTTCTCTACATTGCATACTCCTTTATGCGGACCTGCCTTTGTGCCATGGATTGTATCTCTTTAAATTTGGATGTGGATCATATTGTGGTGTTTTATCTTTCTCTGGAATCTTGATTGTTGTAGTGTATGTGATTGTGAGTGTTATCTTATGTCCTATGTTGATATATGTTCATGATCATTCTATACCAATGATGTGTTGAATTTCTCAGGTGTTTTGATTATGCTATTATATGATTTATTATTGTCCTTGGTTGTGAGAACCATTGCATGACTTATTTGGGGTACTTGATTCATTGGGTGGTTGCTATGACATGAGCTAGATCTATTGTGTTTGATGATTTCTCCAAGATAGACCAATGTTGTGATTAAGAATTACCATATGAGAAATGTGGATATATATTCAATTTGATCTTCCCTGAATGTTTACAATGCATTATGAGATTATTTGAGGTCATTTTGTGTTAGTAATTTGATCCCTCATGTGTTTGATTGTTGATTTAAATGAGTGATTGGTTTTATGATGTGACAATGGGGTGTTTTGGGAAAAATTTGCCCAATTGCCTTGGAAATTATTGGAAGGGTATTTTATTTATGTTTTTGGGATGTCACAAGGTAGTTATCAAATGGATTTCTCCCCGATTTTTTCTTCCATACCTTTTTTTGTTGAACTCGATATCCTAGGTAGCTTCTCGAAGTAAAATCACACAACTGACACTTCTAGATTTATGTATCTACTTATAGAATCACATAATTGAAGCTAGAATAATGCAATTGATGAAGAAATCATTGTTAGAAACTTAAGTTGTTGTGCTTTGTTTTCATTGATGTCAACCTATCTTGTAGTGGAAGTTTCAATACGTAGGAAAGAGTATTTATGTGTTCAGGTACTATGAAGATGATGAAGTGTTTCTGGAAGGATGATATTGTAGAAGTTTCAATATGCAGGAAAGGGTTTTTTAATTTCTTAGTGGAAGAATGCCTTGCATTACTTCGGTATGTGAAAATTATGTACTATGGTTTTAAATATAATATCTATGTTATGTGTATATTGCACTATCAAATTTGCAGGTCCTCTATTGCTCAGATGACAGAGTTGGTTGTTGATGCTTTTGATAGTAAGGCTATCTATCAGAACAAGTCTAGAGAATTCCTGGTGGCTTTTCGATATGTGGATTTATGCACTTCAATTTTGAAGACATGTTCATGTGGTTTGTGAAGTGTTCCAGTTCAATTTTTAGGCTATAATTTGATTGTAAAGTGGAGTTATGATGTTTTGAGTTCTATGTTGTCAGTTGGTTTGGTTTTCAATTGACTGTAATGTTGTATCTATGATGTGGGGAAAAGTGAATGATGGAGAGATCAAGAGGAAAGCTTTCTTCCCTCTGAGGAGAGATGAAAGTTTCACTACGGATTTTCGTTCAAACAATTTATCCACATTACATTAAAAGAAGGGGGAATTCACTAGATCCAATCCCTTATGAAAGAGATTGAATACTAAATGAATTGATAATTGTGTTAAAATGACAAGCTAACCCCTCTTTTAGAATGGAAAATGGTTGAATTATGTGTTATGAGACTAAGTGTAAAAGTATCAAATAACTGATTATAACTCAAGATAGAAGCGTGGGATGAAGCTCTGCACCTGGATTTGGCTATAATATGTCAAGATGAAGCTACCTTGTGAATTTGAGGAAAATTTGGCGCGACGGTGCTGAAAGTGCACATGGTCCTCCAAAAAATCCGTGAAATGAAAAAGGTTTTTCCACCTCTGCAAATGGAGTCCAAATCTACAAACAAAACTGCGCACCTGCAACCTACACACAGAAAAGAGAGGAAAAGGGGTTGGGATTGGGGGTTTGCCTTTAGGTCAAACCCCAGTTTTGGAATTAACCAAATGATGAAAGAAAGTACTTGCAAGTAAATGTAAATGAAAGACATAAGTGTAATTCACCTCAAGGGAGGTTGTAGATAGCATGTAGGTAGATTCTCTTGTATGGAATTGAATGTTGAAAGGGATTTCCTCTTTAATGGTTGAATCCTTGACTTGAATGCAATACCTAGCCTTGAAGGGAGAGTTGAGAATGCTCAATGCTGGAAAGGAATGCTTGAATGCTTGAATGATCTTGAATGCTTAATTGCTTGAACTTATGGCCACTCTTCACTTATCCAACTTATCGCCTATTGAAATTATGCAAATGAGAGGACAAATGCGACTTATATACTCGTCATTTAGTGTTAATTGACTGATTTTTCATCACAAGCCGACACATGGAAAGTTTTCCCTCTTTAATGCAAAGTCCAATGCAAGGACAGGATAGAGGGGGCCCTAAAATAGGGCAGGGACATGGGCGCCATGCCCTGTCCTGCCCTTGTCTTAGGATAGGAAGCAAGGTCAGGCAATGCAGAGGGCAGAAAAAGTGTAGTTTCTGGGGTTGAGCAAGTCTTGGGGATTCAAATCGCCAATGTGAAGACCCTAATGTGGTCACAAATTGTAGGGGTCACAATTTTATGACACCAAAGTATCTTACTTGGATTATATTCTTTCAGTATGGGTTTATTTTTTAGGATGAGTTTTGTCAGTGTTTAGGGTCTCGCATAGCATGTGTAGATTTGCATTGTGCAATTTGCATTAGAAATTTGTTTTTGGGCCAACTAAGTTAATGTGCTTTAATGTTTATCCACATGTCTCATTTGATGTTGACTTTGGAAGATGCATTAGAATGTGCGATTCATCGGAATTGTTTGAAATGGATGTGTTATGATGTTTTTGGGTTCTCTTTATCTCCTGGAGTAGACCACAATGGTTGTTATTGGTCTAGGTGGCCAAATTTATGTCATATTGTTCATTCTATATGTGGCTGACCTAGTTAAGGGTTTTACTGATTAATCTTATATATAATGGAGTGTGGATGTATGAGTGAGGGTATGTGAATTGGAAAGCAACAAATTTTGGTGCTTTGCAAGAAGATTTGAAATTGAGGTTCTGTGAAGTTCAGTTGTGAAGAGCTTTGATGATAATATCTTCAATATGACACAATTTTGAGATAGATTTTGAAGTCATATATGTTAGCCATGATCTTGGTCACTTGACACAATGGTTCAAGGATAACTTCATGATCAAGAGATTTTTTTTTTCAATTCATCTATTCCTATCTTTGTTGGAAGACAATGAGTCTCTTGGAAGCTTTATGTATCTTGCCCTAAGACAATGTGTTTCATATTTGCAAGTCATTTTTATCTTGCCCTAAGGTTGTGTACCTTAGTTCTTCAAGTCATCTCAGGAGCAGTAGGTTTCAAAGGAAATATTGTAATAAATTAATTCATATTGTGAGTTTGATTCTCACCATGGTTTTCCCCTGTTTGGGTTTTCCATGCAAATCTAGTGTTCATGTGTTGTGCTTTATGCTTTCATGATTCATTACCGATGTGATTATATGATTATGGTTTAAAGTTTCAAGATCATAAACTAAGCAATTTGAGGTTTGAGCTGATTCACCCCTCCTCTTAGTCTTATGATGTGTTCAACACCGAAAACCTCAAGAATGAGCAAGAAAGAAACTAAAAGAGATTGTTTTAATAAGTTTTTAAGAGGTCTTTGAAAAACATTTTAACAAGTTTTGAATCAAAGGTGAGTTCATTTTGAGTTCACAAAAATGTTGAGGATGAAAATTAAACCACTATCAAGGGTAGTTGAACCTCATGAGGACTCAATGTCCTTATCTTCTCTTCAAGAAAACCTTCAAGGAACTACAATATCTAAGTTTTCTCATGCTAGGATGATAAGTGTGTGCAAATCTTTGATGCTAACATATAAAAATGTTTTAACCACTAAGACAAAAGTACATGTTATCAAGACCACCTAAACAACTCTATATGCCCTCTTTCCACAACACATGTGTGTGTCAAGGATGACAAGGCAACGCACAAACGTCCTATATCAATGGGGTGTGAAAGTTTGTGCTAGAAGGTACAAGATAACATAAATTTTATGTTTTGTTCTAAATATGATGAAAACATGTAAATAAAAAACATAACAAAATAAAATATATCGATGAAAGGAGAAGAAGAATGAAGAGAAGATTTGAAACTGTCCAATGATGAAGCCTCCAATATGATCCATGTTCCTCTTCTTTGTACCTACAAACATACAACTAATGATAAAATGTTTGTGTGGCCATGATTAGAAGTTTCCCATGGTAAAAAACCCTAATTTTTGTGTTGCCACCTCCATAGACAACTAGATTAGATAGATTGTGATAAAAGAAATAAAGCGATACCAAATGAGACAAACAATAACAAAAGAACAATGGATATGTTGAATAATAAAAAAAAGATGACCCAAAAAAGAAGCAGTTCCCTCCAACATTAGAAAGAAAGAGCTTGTTGGAGTGAATAAGAGTGTAGACTTCCCCAAGTTGATAGAGCTTCATTGTAAGTGACAACAAAAATGAGCAACAGGGTGAAAGTGTAATAAACTATGAATGATAGAGAGTGTGAGAGTTCAAGAGAGTCTATCCAATGCTAGAGAATGCAAGAAAGAGACAAATGAAGAGAAAATGGCAAGTTAAAGGGGGCAAGGAGTCATCTTGATGTCGTTGCAAGCCTAAAGAGGTGTTACACTATCAAAATTAGCAGGAGTAATGTTTCAACGAGACCACCTTCAATCATGGATATTCGTGGGACAAATGAGCAACATGTAGACGTCTTCATAATGCACATGCATTTTTAAACAAGCTGAATTAAATGGTCAATAAAATAGATATGAAAAATGGCAAGGCAAGCTGATGAGGTGGAAGCTCAATCATTGTCTTCATTTTGGCTAAAACAAAAGCCTATGCGCACAGGGTGCAATTTACAGTGTTACACACTTGTATGATATTTATTGGAAATAAATATAAAAATAAAAAAAGATAACAAATCACTTTGAGGGAGTGACCTATTATAATCAGATTATATTATATGAGTTCAATAATAGATGATATGATGATATGGGAGAGAGTTATCTTCCTTATTTATAGGTTTAATTATGTAGGGACATACCCCCTTCATCCTAATTAAAAGGGATTAGTGTCTTCACTAATATATATGTTATTGTTAACCATGTCAAAATTGCTTAACTCATTATACTTAGGAATGTATAATATATACTTAGTAGTATATGATATTAGAGCCATAACATGTTGAAAACCCTTAATAATTCAATTCCATAAGGCTTAGTCATTAACTAATTATTATGAAGATTGATTAAATATGAAGGATACATATTATTGCCCTAATCAACAATTTTTTTAAAAATATTTAATAAGAGTCATGTCATACCTATCCACATGTGCAACATAAGCATCATGATCAAAATCGTCCTCTTTATCAAGATAAGTGGTAGTATTCCAATCTTCAAACAAAGCTTCCTCAACCCAATTCAATATTATGTTAAGATTTAGTCTAGAAGAATTCTCCTTAGTGGAAAGTTGAAGGTAGGTTGGGACCTTAGTATATAGGAAAAAGATGAAGCAACTAAAAGGCAATGCACACGAAGATAAGGTTTAGGTCCAATATAAAAAGTTAAAAAATAGGGAAATTTAGATTTGAAAAAATAACTAAGGGGAAATAAATTGGTTCAAGAGACTAGTTTTACCAAATGAAGAGGAAACTAATGAACACTAAAGGGTTAAACAAGCCTTTAAAAATAATTTTCTGAAGTAATAAATATTAATAACAATTTAAGATGGTCCTAGACAATTATAATTGAGTTACATAAATAAAGCAGATTGTAATTAAACGAGAAGATTAAGATACTTATTTTCTCTAAAGGGTGAATGTGAAAAAGGTTATACTTTATTTACAATCACACTTTTGTAATAATTTTAACCTATAATCCTCAAATCTTGTTGAGCTATTTTTTAATTTAATTTGACAACTTAATTGGATTGAACCATTATTACAATTTCATCTATGAAAAACTATGATCCTATCAATCTCTAATAATTGCATTTCTTTTAGTATTTAAATCTTGTTTTTTCTCTTTTAGTCTATAAACACATGCTAATTTTCAAGGAAATATACATGAACAACTTTAATTGACCTACTATGGTAAGGTGTGAAAGTTTCCTAACTTTCCCCTTGTTCCTTGGTTAAATCCCTCTTTATTGTTTCCAAAATGTGTAATGACAAGATAATTAGAAGTTGAAATGCAAAGAATTAGATATAGACGTTTCCCTAATATGAGATGTTCTTTAACTTATCTTATCTTCTTTAATGATGATGCTTGTCAGTGGAGGGATAATGATGTCTTCACTTTTATCTTTGAATAAGAAAATCCTAAACGATTAATTAAATTTTAAGACTAGGGCCATCTCAAGGTAGATGAAATTAGATGGACAATTCTATCTAAGAGTGGAAAAATTATAATATTTATAGTATCAAAAATGAAAAATAATTAAGACTAGAGATAGTTTCAAACAAAAAAAAAAGATAAAAAAAGTAATAATTAAACTATTTTAATTGACATATACATTATAATTCTTAAATCAATCACTAACAACATATTTATGAATAAAATTATACCACAAGAAAAAATACAAAATATAGATATTTTACTCATAAATCTTATAACATCAATTAACTTTTGAAAATTCTTTAAGATTTTATTTTAGCCTAAATTTTGCTAAATTTCAATTAGTACTTCTAAGAAGAGTTTCATTTCCAATATAGTGGTCCAAAACAATGAAAGACCAATATAGTGTTAGTATTGGAATCCATACTATTGGAGTTGAGGAAAAATCAACTCTACAACTCCCAAAGATCACCTATATGCAAACCTATCACCGAAAGAGAGAAGCAAAATAGCTATGGAGGCTAGAATTCAGGGATCCAGAAAAGATGAGTCATATTGATTGTGCAACAAGAATGCAATTCAATAATTACAGTTGTTATTAAAATACAAAGAGAGAGTCCTTATAAAAGGATACTCGAAACCCTAAAGGAGAAAACCCTAAAGAATTATAAGATTCCTAAGTTTAGCTTAAGCATAGAGTATAATAGACTAATAATTAAAATAATAATTATTAGCTAATAAAAGATAACTCTAACACCCCCCCCTTAAGATGAACTTAGGGAGTAGCTAAAAAATAACTAACGACTAAAAAATCATATAAAAAATGCATGAAAACAATAATGGGTCCCGACAACTAGGCCTAATGAGGTACCCAAGTACAATAAAATCTCTATAAAGTGGATAAAAAGGAGAAAACCCTATGGGAACAAAATCCTCTCCAAGAAGAGATGAAAGCTCAAGTGAAGGACTAAGAAGCCTCCAAACAAGAGTATTCCAGAAGATAGGAACAAAAAAAGCATGAAGAACACCACTGAAGCATGAAATAGATGCAAACACTGTCGAAGAGTAACTGCTGATTTGAAGAAACTCCACTGAAATAGAACATGACCAGGTAGAGAAGATTGTAATTTGCATGAGTGCCCTCAAATGACACTACTCAAATTAGATGGCAAACAAAGACAAACAATTGAACTCGAAGATACAGATGGTATGAAACACCAAAGCCTGAAGAGCTAATCAATCGAACCAAGGAAGCATTAGAACAACATGACAAACCTCCCCATAATGCTGAAAAGGGAGAGGGACAGGTACACTGAAAAGAACGGCCAACAAGAATTGCATGACGAAGAACTAGGAACATCGAAGGTGCAGAGAAAGTACATAGCGTTATGGAAGGAACACTCACTTGACAAAGGTAGATGACAAACAAAAGGAAAACATCAACCCCCCATGGCACTTTATAAGTTGTGCATGTACAATAAGGCACAAGATGTGCAAGATCCCAAGTATACAATGCATGATGACACTTTATCTCAGTGTGTTTGCATAAATAAAATGATACAATGATCAGAAGAGACAGAAGACCAGAAACAGAAAGAACAACCAAAGATGAGACATCTGACTCAAAGAAAGAGATCCTAGGACCTGAAACATCCAAGATATTCACCAGAGTCTTGAAAAGAAAAATATATAATAAAATATATCTAGAGAAAAATATGGATAGAAAACTTATATGAATGGAAAGTACACAAAACAAGCTTTCCAACAATATAAAGTTTTCAAAAAATGGAGTTTGGATGCTCAAGTTATGTCTCCCGGAGTGCAAAAAGGAACCTCTGGCTTTGACAACAAAAAAAACCATCAAAAAAGAAAAATCAAAAGTGAAAACCTCCAGATCTGGATAGAGCTCAGAAAGAGCTTTTCAATGATATAAGGTTTTTGAAAAAGCACCTCCGTATGACCAAGTTACGACCAAAAGAAAAAAACCCCTCTTTTAGGGCATAAAAAGGGTTAAAAAAATAATAAATAAATAAATAAATAAATAAATAAATAAATATATATATATATATATATATACACACACACAAAATTTCTAACGCATTTGCAGGTACAACTGTACAGATTTTCATGCCTCGAAAAATGTGCAATAAAAAATCATGCCCCAGATGCCCCTGTCACTGAAAATAGGCAAATTATATATCAAAATTCATGGAATCAGCCTTCTGAATCCAACTGTGAGGTCCTTTTGGCACCAAAATGTACCAAAAAATAAGCTACCCCCAGAAATGGAATAAAACAACTACACAAACCCCCAAAAACACAGATCTGAAGAACAAGGCCCAAAATCTCTCATAAAGAGAACAGGGGCATGCGGATCTGGAGCTTTGATACCATATTGGAGTTGAGAAAAAATAAAATCTACAGCTCCCAAAGATCACCTGCATGCAAACTTGTCATAGAAGGAGAGAAGCAAAAAAGCTATGGAGGCCAGAATTCAGAGATCCAAAAAAGAGGAGTCATATTGATTGTGCAACAAGAATGCAATTCAATAATTACAGTTGTTATGAAAATACAAAGAGAGAATCCTTATAAAAGGATACTCAAAACCCTAAAGGAGAAAACCCTAAAGAATTATAAGATTCCTAAGTTTAGCTTAAGCATAGAGTATAATAGAATAATAATTAAATAAATAATTATTAGCTAATAAAAGATAACTCTAACACATATTCTTATGAGTTGTCAAAGTAATCTTTGAATCATACACTTACACTTTTTATATGAATTAATAAACGATTAATCAAAATTATATGATTTCTGGAAGTGATCTTAAATTAGAAAAAAAAAGAGTTTGAAAGCCCTTGTTCATGTCTATTATTAATGAGCTCATTAAGTATTTTACTTAATGTTTGAAAATAATTTTACTTAATGTTGGTGAGCCTCTACATCCACCATTTCATGGAAATATCTTAATTATCTATGCATGATAAATTTTTTAAAAAGAGGAGAAAATTTATATCTTATTTTTGGTTTGTTTCAAATTGATGGGTGAATTTAATATTTAATTGAATTAATTATATGCAAAAGTCAATAGAATTTTGATTTTTTTTTATTTGATTGTTTTAAGTCTTCATTCATGTATATATTTGATTATGATTGTTGATAATATCTTGTTTTTGTATAAGATTGTTATCGTGATAGCATGTTTCGATTTTGAATTAGTTTTTTACTAACTTTGAGTCAATCTAATTTAAAATATATTTTTTGCTTATTGACTTGCATGACAAATCATCCAAATTGAAGTCCAAGTTCTCATATTCAAAAGTATAACCCATGAAACTAGAGAAAGAGAATGATAACACATCATCAAGGAGGAACACAAGTATTATTAGAGCACCAATTCAAACATAAATATAGCATTATCTAGTCATTAGAAGCTTGCCTCTACATCACGTAAGAATATACTTTTACTTTTGATCTTCTATAAAAGTAGGGTTTTAGTAAGGTGCAAGGATTCTTCAAAACTTTAACCCTTACATATTAAGAACCCAAAGGTGTTCCTCAATATCACTTTTAAAAAAATCAATCTTAGATAAATGTACCTACATTCCAAAGGTGATGCAGGAGCATCCAAGGGTGTACATGAAATCTTGCATCAACCAAAAATAATAATTTAAACTTTTGTGCAATGTTTGAAATAACTAACTGATAAATAAATTCAATATTTTTGGGGGCCTAAATATTTAATAAATATTTTGCCAAGTCCTTAAGGTGGCATCTTACATGGGAGTTGGACACATGTCATGTAATGTTCCCAAATGAAATAATTTAATAATTTATTTAAAATGTAGAGATAATCAACAAATATGATCCAAAATAATATTTTTACCAAACCCTCAAAAAATCTGAGGATTTTCTTGCAACCCATTTACCACAATTTAATATGCACCCAAATACAAAAATTTCATGCCAAACTTTAAGAAACATCTTCAAACTATTATGAAATTAATATTTCAAATTTATTGCAAGGAAATACACCAATATTTCTCTCATAATTTGTTGCAAACACTATATTTCATTTGCTACAACTTGATACAATTCTTATAGCCAAACTAGTGCCAAAACACACTCCTAACGTCACTAGTTAGCATGAAACTTTTACAAACATCACAATAGAGTTCTAATTGGAAAATAACAACAAATTAAAACCAAAATGAAGTGAAGCCATTACCTCAATGCTGCCAATAAACTTATACAACCCTCGACACACTCAAAACCAAACTTCAGCTTCTAAACCCTCGCCTGCAACCTACAAACCCAAAATACTGAGAACTATCTCTACTATCAAACCTTTCAATATAATGATAATCTCTTAATGAGATTATTCTATGGTAATCTTTCACTCCCGTCTTCAATCACCTAGTAATTCTCTGGCTCCCAACCTTAGATCACTTAGAAACCTTCAAACTCTCCTTCTTCAATCTCCTTCTCCATTGGTTTATCATCCAATGAAGAAAGAGAAAAATCTTATTAAAATGTGCAACCAAGAATAATGAAACTTGTAGCCAAAACCAAACATATATAACACCAATTTTGAAACTCAAATTGGGTGCCAAAATCCCACTACTAGAAATGGAGGAAACTTGCATGAAATGGACATATCATTTTATGGCAACTTCCATAAAGCCGCAAGATGTCAATGATTTCCAAAGTTTCCAAGAAAATTTTCCAAAAGCCAATCCACAAGATGCTCCCCAAAAGAAGAAGTTACTAATTTAACATTATTTATTGTGAGGAATTTGAATTTGCAAACATATATTAAATTAATATTATTTTTGAAAATGTCATGTGATCCTTATTTAATATTTTGGGACCATGGGAAATTATGAATTTTAGCAAATTTCTATTTTTGAAAAAAAACGGACATGGTAGGTCAATGGAGGTTATAAGGCATAATGAAGGAATCCTTGACCATTGAATCCACTTTGGACGGTGGAAGTATTTTGTAAACACTTGTCAGCAGTGGTTGAAAGAGAATCCTAGAAGAATACTAAACTTAGGTGTCTATTTGGGAAGTTAGTGACTTTTGTCATGCATGCCAATGCATGTTGGCAAATGTCACTTACATAGTTTCCAATTTGGGGAACCCAAGATTGCATGTATTTTCATATGCTATTTTTGGGGTTTGGAGGAGTTACAAAGCATCTTTATGACAACCACTTGACTGGATATAAAATAGTGGCCATGTGAAGGTCATGTGAAGAAATTTACTATGTTTAGAGATTGTGTACAAAGTTGTCGTCATATGGATTTTACCATAGTTTTTTGAAACCTTGTTTTGACCCATTATAATGTTTTATGGTTGTATTTTGAGCCCCCATGAGTCTATATATTGAGGGGTTGAGTTGGAAATTTCAATTTTAAAATTTGCATGTTAAAGATCAGAGTTAGAGGGGTAGATCGAGGCTCAAAAGTTGAAGTATTATTTTTTAGATTTGAAGGTTGAGAATTTACTTGTAGTTTTCTCTTGCATGTGTTTCTGATTTTGAAATTAGATTTTGGATTTATGTATGTTGTCTTGGAGGATAAAAGCAGTGTAACTTCATAACAACCATGTAATTTCATTTTTAGGATAATCAATTGAAAGCAAGAAACAATTCTTGCATGTTCTTTTATTTATTCTCCTTATTGTTTCTCAGATAATTTGTGATAAGGGAGTAACCTAAATTATTTTTAAGTCAAATCATTTGTGGATTTTCATATGTGTTGTGAGATAATGGAGGACCCTTCATCAATAGTATTAGAGCTAGTGTTCTTGAGAGTGCAAATAGAGTGTTGAACGTGAGGCAGTTTGCATTAGGACCCAAGGATGTAGTGTGTGTGTGAGTTTGTTGCATATGTATGTGAAAATTGCAAGATGAGACACTTGGAGGATTTGTTGAGCAAGGGTTCTTGAGTTTTTAAATAGATCACCAAATGTGACGCAATTTGCAACAAAACTTGAACGTGTTGATAAGAGAATTTGTGTTGAGGATTTGTGAGGCCTTGAGTATGGAAAAGATAAAGAAGGAAAGCACTTTTGTCATTGGATGGATTCTTAGGTCCTGGACTTGATAAAATCAAAGAGAGAATAAGGGATCAAACATGAGAATGATTTATAAAGTTGAAGAAGTAGGTGAAAAAAATAGAAGAGTTGGAAGGGATAAGAGCGCTTCATCACTAAAGAGTTGATGGTGATTTTTATTATTCTAATGATGTTTTGAATGTAGGTTAGAAATAAGATGCAATAGAGTGATATGCATGTGAAATTGAGGAAGAGGGAGATGATGAATATGAAGAAGTTGATAAATCTAAAGCTGAGACATGTTTGTTGAAAGACGTGAAAAATGAAAGCAATAAGGTTGCAATAGAGGTCGAGATAATGGAATTTGAAGCTCCCTTGTATGATGAAAAGATCAATGAAGATGAGGATACCGAAGAATAAATAGATTCTTGGAAGCTAAACTTGAGAAGAGGGAAGAAATTGCAACAAAAGAAAGTCTTTGTGAAGGTTTGAAAATGTTGATAGCAGAGGAGAAAAGTGAAGAAAAAGTTGCAGCAATTGATGAAACTAAGGTAGAATTTTGTTTTCTAAATATTGTCACGAAGATAGATATGAGCATAATGAGGTTGTACAAAAAGAGATTACTTTGGAGTAATTATATGAAAGAGAAGAATATGATTTACTAATGTAGATTGAAAGAGAATGGGATGAACTAAATGTAGATGGAACAAAGATTTCAATAGATGGTAATGAGGTAAAATCATAATTTAATGTATGCTTTGATGAGGTTAAGATTGATATTGCAGAAAGTAATGAGAAGGTAAAACCTTTTCTTATCGATTATTTTCATGTGTCTTTTCGATGATTTTATGAATTTAGATGAGATGGTTCAATTAAAATATGCTAGTGATGTATAATATGTAGAGGATTTATATGGAGTTGCAAACTTTAGTGCAAGTGGAATTTGGTGGAGGTTGTTAGACTATGGTGGGTTGAATCCAACAATATTGGAGGAGAGTGTGAGATACACTTGAAGGATGTAGTTGATTTAGGGTGGAGTTGATTCCACATTAAGGAGGTTGAGTGCAGAGTAGAGTTGTTAGAGAAGGATGCTTGTTCCAATTGGGTGTTGGAAGAGGAGAAAGAAGAAATTTGTAGAGGTACCAATTTTAGTGGATTTTGTTGAAGATTTATTGCAATATGAATGGATGGTACTAGCACTCAACTCCATTTTGTGAACCCTTATTCACAAAAAAATTCTTACCATAGGTGTCTAATGCAGGATAATCCAATGTTGTGAGGACAACTTGCATCAACCAAAAAAAAAATTTATTTTTTATTTTTATGCAATATCTAAAATAATATTCTAATAAATAATTTTGACATTTTTGGGGGCCTAAATATTAAATAAATATTTGGCCAAGTCCTTATAGTGGCTTCTTAGAGGGGAGTTGAACACATGTTGATGGAGGTTACAAGGCATAATGAAGAAATATTTGACCAATGCACCCACTTTGGAAGGTGGAAGTAATTTTTGAATACTTGTAAGCAGTGGTTGAAAGAGCATCTTGGAAGAATACTAAACTTAGGTGTCCATTTTGGAAGTTAGTGACTTTTGTCACGCCTGCCTATGAATGTTGACACATGTCTCTTGCATGTCTTTGCATGTGCTATTTTTGGGGTTTGGAGGAGTTACAAAGTATCTTTATGACAATTGTAATGCCCCGCTAGGAACCTAAAGTAATAACAACTAATAAGCCAAAAAACACAGAGAAAATACTTTTTTTTAAAAGGAAACATTATGCATCATTAAGCTCATTGTAACCCTAAGTAAATACATTACATAACATAAATGAATCGCAACAATGTTAAGAAAAAAACTTTCTCACATTTCCTTACTGTAGCGTCGTAAATTGTACGCACTTGCTGGGGTGGTACAATTTCACACCTAGTTTAGCACCCGCCTTGGCGCACTTTGCATTTTGCATTGTATTTCCCCTTTAGCACTTAATTAATTAAATTAATTAGGTCTAAGGTTCTATTTTATCATCTCCCATATCATAAAGTTGGGCCCTTTTCATTAAAGTGTGCCCCTTTCATTTTATTCTTCCAATACATCATTTAATCAAAAACCCTAATTAGGTCCTATTTTGAACTTGGGGGCTTGATTTCGGGGGTCAAAACATCTTGAAATCACCTGTAACTTTGGGATTCTCTCTAAAATCATCATATCCGACGGCCCTGAAAATTTGGTGAAAAGTTGTCGGGACCATGGCGCCCGACGTGCACATGGTCCCGGACATTTTTCCCAAAATTTTAGGAGCACGATCCAATCATAAAATAAAGCTTAACCCCAAGAAATTGGTGGGAGATTCAATCTCTAGGTCGGCCAAAAGTTGAAATTAAGACCTAGGGTTTCATATATAAGAGCTCTCTTTCTTCATTTGAAAGGATCACGAATTTTGGTTTCAAGGACCTTCTACGTAACGAAAGAGTAGATCTTTGAAGACTTCAACAACATTCAACATCCATCCATCAAGAATTCATCAATTTCATTCATCCATTTAGGGCTTTGAAGGCATTGAAGAGCAATAAGGGATCACCGACTGAAGATTGGCTTGTACCCCTCCCTTGGGGTTGGGTATGATTTCATCTTGTTTTCATGTCTTTGCATAAGCCTCATTATATCACTTGTATTCATGCTTTAGATCTCTTTGCATCTTGATTTGGAGCATTTACATTATCATTTACAAGCAATTAGGGTTTACTTTCTAGGTTGCTCTAGTTTGCTTACTTGCATTTTAGGATCTTGCACACACACAAGGTCTGCACACACAACTTTTACTATACAACTTGGCTATTCATGGAGGTGGAAATCACCAAAGTGGGGGTTTGACTAAGGAAAAACCCTATATAGCCGCCCACCATACCTTTTCAGATATAAGTGCAGGTTTCGGGATTCGGACGATGCCGCAAGTTGCAGATCCAACGGAAGCAGACGGAGACTGAACTTCATACCAAATTGCAGAGAAAAAGACCAGGACAGGGGCGTGGGGTGCCCTGGTCCTGCCAGGATAGGGGCGCTGGGTGCCCTGGTCCCTGGGACGGGGGCGCTGGGCACCCTGGTCCTTCTGTCAGACAACAAGTTTCAGCATTTTTGACAGCTTTTCAGGTTGCAAAACAACAGTTTCAGGAGCAGTTTCAGGGGCAGAATCAGGACAGTGGCGCCCGCGCCCCCGTCTCGAACATTTTCACTAAGATTTTGACTCCGGGTATGCATTTGCATTCTTGTCTTATTCTTGTGTTTATAGCTTTCCATAGTTTAAGTTCAATTCTGCAATCTTGTTATTAGTTCATACTTGCACTTTGGGGTTGGGAATTGAACTTGCATCATTTTATCTATCATTTGCAACAAAGGAATAGAAATCCTAATAGGTAGCCCATGGCTCTCTCTTCCACAAAAAGAAGTAGCCAATTGTGTGATACCTCTAGGCTCTTTCGTATTCCACAAGTGTGTGATTGAAAGTGAGATTAGGGCATGTTTGCTTAGTGTCACTTTTCCCCCCACACACTTACAATCCTCTAAGGGTTCCCTAACATCGCTACTAAGCAACACTCACTAACATTCATTAATCATATAACTCATCATATATAAATCTATGCTAAGTTCATTTTAAAGTACTAATTAAAACTTCCCTAGAAAAAAATAACTCCCACTTGACAACCAAGCAAAGAATAAATAATTAATTACAATTAAAAAATATAATTGTCCATAAAAAATAGGACTCCACAAAGATAGAATAATTAGTTCCACTAAAAAATCAAATCAAATGTAATTTCCACAATATAATAATTCTCACCATGAAATTATCACATACTCAATAATAAATCAATTAATAAATATTATCCAATAATAGGAAAATATTTATTATTTCAAAAATACAATTAAAACAACAATAAATACTAATTAATTATTAATTAATTTATAATACTCAAATTACAATTAATATCAATAATTAAAATAACATAAAATCCAACGCACAAATAATGTCGATATCAAAACAAGACGTATCACTGACAACAAGGTGACCAAATATTGTCTAGATGGCATATTTGATGGCATAAAATAAAGACTAGATAATTGTATCTAGATTAGGACAATGGCTAGGGTTAGATAAATTTTGGGCCTTGTACTGTCTCTTGTACCACCATTGGGATTTAAAGATACACTCACACTTGTGGGACTAGGTAGATTTGATATCTGGTGTAACACCCCGCTATGAGGCCCAGAGGACTTAAACAAATAAAACAATGGAAAAAAGTGAATAATTTTTTATTTAAAAAAGAAACCATAAAATTGCATTGAGTTACAAGGAACATCATGATATGGAAAGGATGAACAAAAACTAACTAACAAAAATCCTCAAGGACCCACAACGATGTTACTCAAGGATAACAATAACCATACATACAAGGACATAAGAAATCTCATAAAATATGATAGCACTGTCTCACAAGGATTAAGATACAATTACATTGCCATGAGAATATACATAAGATCATCGGTTACATTACAAGGTATCCACAAGGATATAATCTCCAAGAGTACATACAATGGAGTGATTTCATAAATCTGGTACACAATGATGGTCTTCAATCTTCCCACGAGCCAATATGAACATGTTGTAGGACGAACCAAAACCCAATGGGTACAAATAGCACTCCACCTAACCATGTGGTACCATAAGGTCCACCCCATGTGCTAGGAGGTATCAGTCAGACCCACAAGACAGAGACAAGAAAACAAGGGTACCATCATGACTCACAAGAGAACCAACAAGACTGTACTCACAAGAGGATCACAAGAGTATTGACACAAGATAGACTCACAAGGCTATAATCACAAGAGACTCATAAACAAATCAACCACATTCCAGAGGCCCAAGCAACCCACAAGAAGGATAAAAGTCATAAGTTACCACTAGGTATGCAATAGGGAAGAATGCCATCACTAGGTTGTCATGAGTTACCCTAGTAGGTCTTCACTAGGTCCCAGCCCCCATCATGGGTTACCCCGGTGACCTCTCCCGAACCTCGGACCCCATACAAACACTAGTGGACCACACCAACCTTTCGAAGGGACAAGATTGGTGGATGCCATTCTAGGCCTTCTCTACTTACCCCAAACCTAAACAAGTGTTTAAGGGTAAAAGAGACAACAATTAATCTTTATTTATGTGAACTAACTACCCAAGCAAGATTCATTAATTAGGTTTTCACTTGATTACAAAACTCTCATTGAGTTACCCTGGTGACCACTTTGGGTCCCGACCCCCAATGAGAGCCACTCCCCCTTGACTTGCACTAGGAATTCAAAATGATAAATTTATAAAGCACTAAGAGGGGGGATGAATCAGTGAAAGCAAAAATAGTAACACTTTAATTGCAGACTGGTAAAAACACTTAACCAATTTACCAATGACTTTGCATATAATCCAAAGTGTTATAAAAGCATTCACCACAATCAAAACATTTACCATAACACAAATATTTAGATGTGGAAAACCCAACTGGGAATAACCACGGTGAGATGCAACTCACAAGTTAACTATCTGCAGAAATAGATAACTGATTGGTTAAGGTCTACAAATGCTCTGCTCGGAGAAGATCCTGTTAAAGATCTCAAGCCCTATTAGGAGTTATACCTGGTTAAAGGTAACCTTAGTGGAGGATTTAGATCCAATTTAATGAATCACCTTGTTAGAGGATTTAAACAATGAAGCTTGCTAGAGCTTACCCGGTTAAGGGATTTTGTTGATGTAGTTATTAGAGAACAACAGTGGGAATGATCTAAGAATAGCACCTCCTGCTGGTTTAGATCCTTTTCTGTGAATACATTACTGCATCACTGACATACTTTGCAATACCTTCAAAAAATCGCATCCGCTCCAACTCATATCATAACTTGTATCTTCTATATGAAATAACTCATCACAATATCTATTTATAGATATTAGATTTCATGTCGGCTCCTGAACCTTGACATAATTTCCTAGGTTCAATGAATCTAGATAATCTTCCTTAACATGACACAAATCACTGCCATAGTGTCAGTCGATGGTAACACATCACAATCAGTGATAACTCATCACACAAACTGGGAAATCGGTTAAAATATTGATATCAGTTAAGTTTTGACCGCTTCAAACTCTTAGATCGATTCACTTGAATTCATACTAAGTGATCGTCTCCACATGCCTCCTGACTTTATCTACTGCATCTTAAACTGATCAAAACTGATTGGCTTAACTACATATACCTGTTATCTACATATACCGGTTAGAGATCTTCATACCGATTAGACTTCTTCATACATATGATACCAGTTAACAATACAATGCCTCAATAGTATACCAGTTTATCTTAACTATGACAATCAAAATAGATGTGCCATCAATGACAAAACATGAAGTCCTCAAATACAAAAATCAACATCAAGCCAACATTCTCCCCCTTTGGCATTGATGGCAACACTTAGGAAAAAAATTGACAACTAAGTGTGCAAAACAAAAATTGACTCCATGACATACACTCCCCCTTAGTAATTGCATGCCATTACAAAAATGATCATCACTCCCCCTTAATAGTACATACAAAATTTTGAATCTTAAACTAATTCTACTCCCCCTTTGACAACAATGCCAAACAGAAAAGTAAAATACATACATTACATCAAAATTTGTCATAAAAAACTGCATATATAGATATAAGAGTTTTGAAGTCTTTACAATACAATTCTTAAGAAAATATCACTGAAATGAAACTTCATCTGTTTAAGGTCATTGTCCCATGTTTCTAACAATGTCTTAGTGATTTCAACATGTGTCAAAATCTATGCAACAAATTATTCCATAGCATCAACAGTGCTCATCTCTGGGGTAGCCAAAATTGCTTCAGAATCCTTGTATGCTCTCTGTAAAATCTCAACTTTCGGAATTAGTTGATTCTTCAGCTCTTTCAAGGATCTTATCCGCTTCACCTGTTCAAATTCATAAACTTCTAATATGTGTTGTATGGCATCAATAGATTTACCAAAATTCAAAGCGGAATCCTGTACCAGTATGTATGCATCACTTATCTTGTCTAGTTCCTTCTATGTATCTTCTCTCTTTTTCTTTAAGTTAAAACAAAATAATGATACTTTAGATATAGTGGCCAAAAACTTACCACCGGTTTCTATTCCAGTTTGCAAAAGATCTTTGTTCATTGTTAAAGCAACCTTGCCTTTGTCAATTTTTGAGATCAATTTTTCTCCCCTTTTCTTCCTGTAATATTTTTCTGCTAAAGCATGAGTTGACTCTTCAAGTGATTTTAGTTGTTCACTGGCATCAATAACTAACTGTCCAAGCTTAGCAATTGGGGTGGATATATTACCTGTATCAGACTCTGGTAGGAGACTTGACAAAATGTCAACGTCAGTTTGAATGGTCTGTGCTTCTCATTTTTGCTCTTTCAACCTCTTTTTTGTGCTCGAGATTGCATAGAAGTAGCAATCTCCATTAACTTAGAGGCACTCAAATTGTCCATATCTATAGGACCTTTAATGCTGATTGAGTCATCATCATCATCATCATCCTCAACTATTGTTTTCTTCTTCTTCTCTGGTTTCTCTTTCCCTGTCTTTGTCTATTCCTCTCGTGTTGGTGTAATGACCGGTGGAAGTTGACTTTCAACATTATGTTCTTTTACCGGTGGTGGTGGCATGTCCACACTTTTTTCAGTAGCAAGTGCTTCCTCTGCTTTCTGATTCTTAACCATCTCTGGTTCCTATTCTTTTTCCTTAACTGGTTCATTATAGGTACATGCTGTATCAACAATATCCTGAACATCTCCAGTTTCATCCACAAAGAATATGACAGGTGGTGATATAGTGTCACCCTTATCCTTGGCAGTGTAGAATTCATCTGGTACAACTATTTCTTCAGTGTCTAGTTCTGGTGGAGCTCCATTTTCAGTCTGATTAGTTTGTTGTGATAGTTATTCAACTGTTCATTCATTCCTTGAATAACTTTAGTAGCTCAATGAGTATCATCTTCTACTTCCTGAAATTTCCCTTCCAATAGTCTCAGTCTCTTTGTCCTTGAATTAAATTTTCCTTTGTTTTTAGCAAGCATTGCTAATAATTCTTCATGAGATAATTCAAGAAAATATTGAACAAAAATTCTATCTACAATCTCTTGATCTTGATCAATTATCATCTTCCATTTATTTTCCAAAATTAAATTCAAAGAATCAAAAATTTCCTTTTGAATTTCATGTGGTAAACGGTTATATTGACATAGGTAATTGATTACCTCTTGTACCACTTCTTATTTCTGAATCTCATCAAAAGAATCAAAAGAATCCTTTACATTATCAAATTTCTTTCCTTTTAATGTTTTCAGAGTCCTCTCAAAATGACTCATTGGCTTGAAAGATGTAATATCAATAGGTATATTTGGTTTAGGGATTTCCCCTACTAATTTAGATTTCTTACCGGTTGCCTTCAACTTCTTCTTTTCTTCCTCAGACTCAGTTTCCTCAGATTCTTCTTGTAGAATAAGATGTTTGTCTCTCTTTTGAGTGGTTGTTGGCTTCTTTGTATACACCTTAGGCTTCGGTTCCTTCTTGGTTTGAACACTCCTTGTTACTCTAGTACTGGTTGACATAGAAGTCGCTTGATCATCTTTCTTCTTTTTTCCTTTCACACTACTGGGATGTGCCTGTGCAATTCTTTCTTGATATGTACCCACTCTCTTCTTCTTTTTTTCCTTGGGTGATGCCAAGAGGTTGTTGGCATAACCGATCAACAAGTTAAAACTAACTTCATAGCCCATTTTCTCCATCTCTTCTTCTCTCGGTTCAACAAACTGCATTAGGCAGAAATCGGTGGTCACTGTGAAACATATATCATTCTCAAAATATTTGACCACATCATCTGATAACCTCAATCTCATACTCATGTTCTTCTGAAATTCAATAAAATACCTATTCATAGCAATTAGAAATGTGTTATTTACAACCTTTATACTATTCTTAATTTGGGCTGAAAATAGGTGTATCATTTGACCATTGTATATCACCAATACCTAGAATAAAATTTTGAAAATAGAAAACCAAACCGATCAAAAGTTGTCCAAACCTAAACTTTTGATTGTTGTCCTTCTTGATCGATTCCAGATTCAGCATCAACTGACTCCACATTGCCTCACACAGATCATAATCTGCATCTTTCTTTATCATCTGGTAGGCAACATGAACGACAACCGATGTCACACTGTTCATTCGGTTAAAATGAAATATTCTGTAACCGATAGCCATTGTAGCATATTTGACTGTTTCATCTTCAATGTTACTGACAGACATAGCATGGCCATCACAAGTGGTCTTTGCTAGTTCAATGACAGTATTCTACGAGATTTTCCTCAACTTAGGAACTTCATCGACTTGACAGAATCCAGTCACAACATGAATAGCCTCCTTAGTGATAGTATGAGACCTATCTAAATACATGTTCTCTCCATGGACGTGGCTGAGGATAATCATGACATGTTCTTCCTCAAAATCCTCAAGAAAGTAAATTTCATTGTGAAAACCTTTCTCATAAACCCTAATGTATTCGGGTTTAATCTTCCCGTTCTTGTCACACAAAGAGTTTAATTGGGAAGATATAGCTAATGAACCTAAGTCTTAAATCTTGCAATCTATGTAACTTGACAGATCACCTTTAATCAAAACTCCTTGGGGTACCTGCGATAATACATCATACAATTCTACTTTGTTTGGCCCCATTGACTCAATGGCTTCAACAGTGATAAAAAGACTCTTTGCTGGTGTAGATGATGATGCCATTCCTAATAACTTTGATTCAAGAGAGGAGATTGACCAAATACCTTTTTTCCTTCGCATTGCTAGGGTTTTCGGTTCCTCTCTCGCTTCCACATCCAATTTGATTTTCTTTGCTTCAAATCCAATCCAACTTCTCACTTAGTTGATCAAAATCCGTTCACAATTTGCTAGGAATGCGTTGTTTCGCTTTGCAAGTGCTCACAAAATGCTCGTTGAATGCAATAGGGTAAAAATGACTTAGCGAAACTACTTTTTATAACCCTAATTACCACTTAACGTATTTGCCTTTACCAGTAGGTATATTAACCGACTGATCGATTGATAACAATATCAAAAATTTTATATTCTAGCTCATAATGCAAAAATCACTTACTATTCTTTCTTCAAGGGGTCCGAAAATGGATTTACCGATATTCTCCCCCTAAGCTTGTTGCAAAGCTCAGTTTGCCGATGTGGTATTCTCCACATTAGGTGAAGTATTTGGTTCTTCCGATGGCTTGTCCTCACTTTTGTTTTTCTAGATCCTATTCATCTCAGCTTTGGTTTCTTCAATATCAACCTCTTGCTTTCCTTTCCGATCTGCAGGATGACTTGCTGGTTGGTTCTTCTTTGTTATGCAAAACTTGGCAATGTGTCCCGACTTATAACAATGATAGCAAGCCATTCCAGATGCTCTCCAAGGTCCTGCATTGCCCCTTCCTGTTCTTCTTCTGCAGTTCATAGCCACATGTCCAAAGTTGCTGCAAATTGAGTAAGTCACATTGACTCTTTTTTCCATCTCATAAGTACTAGATTGGTTAGACTGGTTAACATAGGGTCTTTGCCAATTTGTGTTCCTCCAATCAGTGAAATTCCTTCTCCAATCACCAATAGGTCTTGGATTTATGTGAGGTGCAGGATTGTTTGCTCCATATCTGCATTCAACTGATCTATGCCCATACATGTTGCATGTATAACAATAACCTTCAAATCTTCTAGGCACATACCTAGTATTAGGTCTATAGCCAATATTAGCATTAGATCTACTTCTACAAACATTAGCAGTATGTCCTGGTTTATGACAGTTAAAGAAAACAAGTTTGTAAGCTTTCTTATCGTTAGGATTCTTAGACTTAGGAGCAGTTTTACCTTCATGCATGTCGCTCTTCGTACCAGAAGATTCACCCTTCTCAGATGTATTGTATCCTAACCCATAAGTATCACCTTTCATCCTTTGAGATTGGATATGTTCATCCAACACAGTAGAACTCTTGTTGAATTTATCAAGCTTCTCATTGGCTTTTGTAAGCTCTTTAGTAAGATCTTCATTTTTCTTCATAAGAGTCTCTCTAAGAGACATTGTTAATTCAAGATCTGCTTTGATTTCTTCTTTCTCTTCTTTCTCATCACGCCAGTGTTCATACAAAGTTGCATTCTCCTACTTGATCTTAAGGTGTAGACACCTAAAAATGTCTCATTGATCATGTACTAATTATTCATCTAATTAGTTAAATAATTATTTAATTAATTTAATTAATCTATTTCTTCTAAATTCATATTTCCTCATCATCTTATTAATTATTCTATTTTCCTATTCTATCATCATTTAATCATTTAAATCATTTTCTAAATGTTAATTAAATATTTATTATTTAATTAATTATGATTAATTCCCCAATTTAAATAATCTTTATTATTTAAATAAACTAATTATTCTATTTCTTATTCTTTCATTATTTAATCATTTTCTAAATATTAATTAAATATTTATTATTTAATTAATTATGGTTAATTCCCCAATTTAAATAATCTTTATTATTTAAATAAATAAATTTTCAATTTCTATCTCTAATCATCTAATCATTCAACCCTCTTCTAAATATTAATTAAATATTTATTATTTAATTAATTGTGATTTAATCCTTTATATTAAATAATCTTTATTATTTAATTAAATTTCATTTCTACATAATTAAATAGTTTGTTTAAATTATTTAATTAATTAACTAATTAATTCTTCCATTTCCAAATCCCCAAATTCTAATTTCATTTAATTTCTCATTTCTTCTAATTTCTTCCAAATTCAAATACATGTGCATGATTTCACAAACCAAATTAAAAATCAAAGTCAAGCTCTAAATATATTCAAATGCTAAATTGAATTAATAAATTCAATTATTTGAATAATATCTCATGCAAAGATTAAATTAATAATCTAAATCTAAATGCAAGCACATGCTAAATTAATTAATTAAATCATTTATCTCTTCAACTTCTATTTCCTTCTTTCAATTACCTTTTTTCTAAATTAAGCTTTCTTTGTCATCTTCTTTATTTCCTCCATTCAAATGCTAAATTATTTGAATAAATCTCATGCAAAGATTAATTTGAAAAACTAAATCTACATGCAAGCACATGCTAAATTAATTAATTGAATCATTTAATTAATTAAATCATTTATCTCTTCAACTTCTATTTCCATCTTTCAGTTAGCTTTTTCTAAATTAAGCTCTTTGTGTCATCTTCTTTATTTCCACCAATCATTCTTTTTCTTCCCTCGGTCAGCTTTTTCTCAATCAGTTGACTCAATTAATCTATTCAATCTATTGAGTTTCACTCCTACAATCAACAGTTCAACTATCAATTTTCATTTGAGCTCACCTAAGTTCACACCTCTTGATCAATCTGTTCCACCTTTCAATCAATCTTCTCAAATTTTCTATAAATTGAGCATCCAATCTCCATTTTCAACAATCACGAACTTTGAATCTTTGTGTCACTTGCAGGTTACCAGAGCAATATTTGAGAGCCATTATACCACGAAGAGGAGAAGAGCAATGGAAGCAATATGCAAACCTTGGAATAGGGAGTTTTATTTGAATTGATTTATAATTCCTATTTTATTTGATCTTGCATTATTTCATTGTATTGTTTGTTAAATTCTGATTAGGAAAGGGACTCGTGATTTCCCTTGTTTCTAATTTCTTACTTTACTTTGCTTTGATAAAGAATTGAATGAATTTCGCATCCCACATTTTCGTGAACCCGATGTGAACTAACAACAATTTAACCTTTTTCTGCGTTTTGTGTGAATTTTGCAGATTGTGCGGATTTTTCATTTTTTTTGTAGGTTGCACGAATTTTGAGAAAAGATTTTTTGTCACACAATTGAGTTTGCATCGTCACGCAATCACATAGACAAAATTATGCATTCGACCTTTTGGGGTCACGCATTCGCTCTGACAGGGTCACGCAATCGCCCTGTCCAGATCACGCAATCGACCTTTCTGCGTCACACATTCGCTGGGTTAATTGTTGTTTTATTTTTCTTCTGTCTGATATTGGTTCTGTATAATTCTGTCTTAAATCTGGTTAATCTGGGATCAAAATTACTTTTTAATTTCAGGATTTGATTAACATAGTTTATGGCAAGAAAAGTTCAGTTCAAGATTTTAGGTGCAAGAAGGACAAAACAACAAAGGAGAGAAGCCAAACGATATCAAAAATTTCTCCAGGCAGAAAAATTGATATAGGATTCAGAAGAACAATTGGCCTTAGATAGATATAATAGCCTAGTTCTTTCTTATACAGTTAAATATGATCTAATCAATATTGAATGGATGATGAGGGATTTGGCTAGGGCTTCACAATTGGTTTCATAGGTTCCTGATCGGGTTTAGTTTTCTTGTATTTTTCTAATTTTTTTGTTGTCTGCATTCTGTCACGCAATCGACCTATTAGTGTTACGCAATCGAGCAGATAACGTCACGCATTTGCTCTGTCGGATTCACGCATTCGCTCTATCAGATTCACGCATTCGCTCAGTAAGTATCACGCATTCGCTCAGTAAGTATCACGCAATCACTCAAATAGTATTACGCAATTGCCTCTGTCAAATTCTTAGTTTTTGTTTTCTGTTGGTTTATTTTGCTACTAATCTTCTGTTTATAGCCTGTGGCAGATTCGCAGAGAGGATTAGATTAGTAATTTTGCATGCACATCTCAACAACATTTAAAATTGACATGCATGGATAATCTCACACTTCAATTTTTAGTGCTTAAAATCAACAACAGTTAAAAAGGACATGCATGGATAATCTCACACTTCATTGTTGGTGTTTAAAATGAACATGGGCTAAAATTGACATGCATGTATCTCACACTTGGTTTTTGGTGCTTAAAAATCAACAAATGGTTAAAATTGACATGTATGCCTTCATTCTTGGATTTGGTGTTTAAAATTGACATGCACATGCGGATCTAACACCTAAATTTGGGCTATAAAACAAACATGAATCAGGCTGCATTAGATTAAATCATTTTTCATTTTCTTAAGGGAAAAGAACTTTTCATTGTGTCTGGGGTGGACCTACAGTTGCACTAACTGACTTTCTACCCGCCATCGGGCTCTTGGGAGAAAGAAGGAAGGTGACAACGACATCCAAATTTTATTTTGTTCTATGTAGTGAGGGGTATCTTTGATTGGGGATTTCATCACCCCACAGAGGTACTTCAAATTGGGATGCGTTGGGGATATCATCTCTCCCAGCGTACTCTCAAGCAGGTTTTTCGAGTCGCTATATAAATATACTGGTCAGGCGGCTAGAGTGTTGAGTGAATTCGACGTATGTGGGAGGCTTCCCTACACTGATAAGATCAACTAAAGCCTTAAGTGGCTTGCTCTGAGAATCCGTTGTTGGATCGAGACCCCTCGAAACCTAATACTAAGAACCAATTTAGTTACCAAAAATCCTACATTCAGTGGTTCTGGGAGTGCGGATCGTACCCCATAGATACCCCTCATGTACCTTACATTATGAGATAGAAATCCCTTGGTGATAAGATCTTTGGATCTTCGAGGTAAGAGAGACTGGAATGCCTGAGAAGTGTGTGCCGTGGAGTGGAGCCAGTGCTGCCAGACTCTCTACCTGTCCATCTTGTTTCGGTATTTTGTTGTGGGGGCCTCACTGAATGGTGTCCAATATCCAACCTAAGATTGTATTCCGTTCTTTTTTATGTATCGTTGTGATAGACCAGTATTGAGTCAGTCCCTTGGGCTATTTCAGGCCCTATCCCACGTATCTCTGAATTTTTTGAGATTGTATGAAAATTGAGTCAGTCAGCTATACATACCTACCAGCCATTGTTCTCAGATTTGGAAAACTGCAAAACATTGTCCTACACACGAAGTTACCAAAAACAAAGTCCATTTTGAAACTGATTCTCAAACGTCCTTACATACTTGTGACCATAGGCAATCCCTTACATAGTCTTTTGCATTGTCCCATCTATGTCCTCATTATCGTCCATACTCTTTTGCATTGTCCCATTTACGTCCTCATTATCGCCCCATAGTCGTTGCATAGTCCTCATTTATGTCCTCATTATCATCCTCATATACGTCCTTGTCTAGACCTCATATACATCTATCTTAGTTCATCATCATTTGCATAATCATCCTAGAAATTCATACCCCAAACATCCAAATCACAATCAGAGGATCAATCAAACTCAACCTCAACTCAAACAAGTTGGTCAAGTTCAATCAAACATTGTCACATTCAGAGAAATGGAGAAAATATCTTACATGTTGTAATCCTAGGTCCAAACCAAACAAGAAAACATCATGGATTGGAATTATAAATTTCATAGGGAAGGTGGAGGATTCATCCCTTCCATTCCTATTCCATTGCCATCAATAGAAATATTAGCTCAACAAATCAAAACTTTGCAACAACAAGTGACAGACATGGCTAGTCCTGACAACCATAGGGGCTGGTTAGAAAACATGATGAGAGAAGTGATCACCACGAGGGGATCAATATCAAACCAACCTTCTTCTTCTTCTTGTGAGACCATTCAAACATGCCAACCTTCATTCTTTAATAAAATCATTTCTACCTCAGTTCAACCAACATTAGAGTCATGTAAACCTTCTTTTTCTTTCAACCCACTACATCTATCATACCAATCACATCAACCCAACATTCAAAGTACCCCTTTCAACCAAAATCAAACCCCATTCAACCAAAGTCCAAATAAAAATTCACGCCAACCCAACCTTCAAAGTACCCCTTTCAACCAAAATCAAACCCCATTCAACCAAATTCCAAATCAAAATTCATATCAACCCAACATTCAAACCTCGTTCAACCAAAATCAAACCCCATTCAACCAAATTCCAAATCAAAATTCATATCAACCCAACATTAAAACCCCTTTCAACTAAAATCAAACCTCTTTCACCCAAAATCATACTCCTTTCAACCAAAATCAAATCCCTTTCAACCAAATCCCAAATCAACCATATATATCCACCATTTCATCATCCCCTAAAGTCACGCAAGACCAATCCATGCCATCTTTATCTAATAACACAACCTCCCAATCTCTATCCATTGTACAAATCCAATCTAATTCATGTCATGATTCAGAGGATCTCATTCAAAACCCTTCTTCATCAAGCCAAAATCTTGAAACATTCCAACAATCTCCCATGCATTTCCAAACTCCTTCCCCGTGTCAAGAGGACGATTCAAAATCAGAAGAAATGAGTCCTGAAACAAATAAAGATCAAGAACAACCACTTTCATCTTACCCAATTTTTGATCAAGATCCCACCGACCAAGAATCTTATGATGATCCCCTAGCTCTTTTCTATTCCATTCATAATCAAACCCTTCCATCTCAAGAACAAAGTGTCATTTCAAGTCCCATCCAACATCCACCTCCTAAACAAGATCAAGACATCTCTTCCATCCTTCATAATAATCCCTTTACAAACCAAGATCAAATCATACCTTTACCTTCATGTCCTAAACAAGATCCCATTACTTCTCCAAATCTTGATCAAGATCTGTCCATCCCTTCATCTCCATGTCATAATCCTCCATGTTCACAATATTCCCTCTCAAAAAAACTTACCATTTCTCTTCGTGATCCCAATCCCTCTACACAAGTTGTTCATGAACCCCTTATCAATGAAATTACCAATCCAGATCATACTAAATAGAGCAACTTGTCAAAAATTGTATGTGTGCCATCATCAAATGCCAAAATGGTGACAAAAACAAACATGGCACTAGTTAATGAAATCAACACTCAAATTGTTTCATCATCTTCTTCATGCACAAGCATAACACCAGCTAATAAGATCAACACCTGGTTGGTTTCATCATCCTCTTCAAGTGCATCAATAAAAACAGGCATAACACCCGCTCATGTCATAACTTCGAAACCAATTTGTCTCATACACCCACACTTGAAAGACTGGGGGCAAGAGAACCTACCATATTTGTATTTTTTTGAAAATGATAAGGCTATAGCTAAATTTAGGGGTTCCAGAGCTGGATTTCCCTACGATGATCCACAAAATCCAAAAACTAATAAAATCAACATTGGAGATGTTGAACATATACACTTAGCTGAGTCCTTATATCCTATTGGAAAAGACATCTTTATCCGACTTTTTAAACAAAGACCAATGAACTAACTACACGATATTATACCTAAGGGCTGGGTTAGTTTAGGTTTTACTTCCCGCATTGCATACCATTTTATTCAAAACACTGCATTACATATAGTTTCTTTTTCAAGCACATCGTATTCACATATTTCATGGCATATAGTTTCTACATTTTCATATAACAGTCTATAACCTCATCGGAGCTCTCAAGGCTTGCTGGCAGCGAAGCTCTATTCGGGATGCTTGTGAAGTTAGAATAATCAACGTAGCTAGTCATATAGGATGCTAAGGATCTTTAGTGAACATAAGAGCAGGAATTAACGCGTTTGCACACACATGGGCAAAAGAAGATCAAAGTTTCAAGAACCAATGGGGAAGTTTTCCACATCTCGATTTGTAAATCCTAGTCACTAAGTGTGTTGAGATGAATGTTTCGAAGGGCCTTAGAGATTGATTGACCGCTTATCTATGAAATGTTTTGCACCTTCATTTTCAATCGGTGTATTACAAATGCTAAATACGAAGACAGTCAACCTTGTTTGAATAGGAAGTGCATCTTCATCCTGCATATTGCATTCACATAGGTCATGTTGAAAATTATTTATCTCCACACGCATTCTACAGATCATCATGTCATACAAGTCTACACACTGGGGGCATAACTGAAAAAATCCTAAAAATCATATAAAGTCCTGAAAAAATCCTAAAATGCAGATAAAGTCCTGAAAAAATCCTAAAAAACAGATAAAGTCCTGAAAAAATCCTAAAAATCATATAATGTCCCGAAAACATCCAAAAAACATTGAAAAACTCAAAATCCAAAAACATTCATATACGATCCTGAAAAAACTCAAAATCCAAAAACATCCATATAATGTCCTGAAAACATCCAAAAAACATTGAAAAACTCAAAATCCAAAAACATCCATATACGATCCTGAAAAAACTCAAAATCCAAAAACATCCATATAATGTGCTAAAAAAATATACCAAAAACATTGGAATACGATCCTGAAAAAATCATTAAAAAACATTCAAATATCAATCCACATAATCCAAAAAAATAAAAAAAGCTCTTGGAAAAGAACTAAAAAATTGAAATTCAATCAATCAGAAAAACTTGCAATAAAATGTCTTGTGAGAAACAAATACCCTAGCAGATATCTAGCAAACACTTCGCACGAAGTTAACAAAGGATACGACTATCCAGTCAAACATCTGCAATCAACTGATCAAATTGTCTTATCAATCGTATCATATCCATATCAAAGTGATCATTATCTTGTCTTAAATAGAAGAGGATACACTCGAAATCAGACGGGTCAGTCTTAAACAAGGTCCGCAACTTTCTGAGATCAGACATTATCAACCATCACATCAAACAACTGAGAACGAAGGCACAAGGTCAGTATAGCTGCTGAATTTTTTCCAGGTTAGTCTTTATCTTTTTATCATTTGGCGACAGATTATGTTCCTATACTACTCAAGGATGTCCACAAGTGACTAGACGAGACATGATGGGCATTATCTTTTTCTTTGTTTGTTGCTTGTCTGCTATGTGTTTGTTTCTTCAATGAGATATCTTACATCTTGGTTCCTTATACCCTGATGTGCTAAGCTTCATTGTTCAATAATAAGGCTTAGTGATGAATATATATTGACGCAATAAAATATGTGACACAGGTTCGTGATTCTTTCAATTTCATTCTCATCTCATCTATTTATTGCTAGTTTGCTGATTCTTTTCTATTTATCTTCAATTGCTTCTAATCTCATCTATTTATCTTCAATTGCTTCTAATTCTCATCATCTCTTTCTAAATCATTTGCAATCATCTTCAATTGCTTCTAATTCTCATCTAATTCATTCTAAGGTTCATTCTCTCATATTCTGTCTCAATATCATCTTCACATCACCTATCTCTATCTCTAATCAACTAACCGTTCTTCTATCTTTAATCTCACATTTTTTTAATTTAATTTAATTTAATTTAATTTTTTTCGAGAGATCATTCATGTCTTTAATGCACAAACAATCTCTCGAGGGGGCATTACACCCTAAGTATCATCAGGGCATAATGGGGCAAAAAATTTCGTTTTCTTTGAAACAATGTCGTTCTGACATTGTCTCAAAGAGGGGCAAATGTAGACACCTAAAAATGTCTCATTGATCATGTACTAATTATTCATCTAATTAGTTAAATAATTCTTTAATTCTTTAATTAATTTAATTAATCTATTTCTTCTAAATTCATATTTCCTCATCATCTTATTAATTATTCTATTTTCCTATTCTATCATCAATTAATCATTAAAATCATTTTCTAAATATTAAATAAATATTTATTATTTAATTAATTATGATTAATTCCCCAATTTAAATAATCTTTATTATTTAAATAAACTAATTATTCTATTTCTTATTCTTTCATCATTTAATCATTTTAATTATTTTCTAAATATTAATTTAAATATTTATTATTTAATTAATTATGGTTAATTCCCCAATTTAAATAATCTTTATTATTTAAATAAATTAATTTATAATTTCTATCTCTAATAATCTAATCATTCAACCCTCTTCTAAATATTAATTAAATATTAATTATTTAATTAATTGTGATTTAATCATTTAAATTAAACAATCTTTATTATTTAATTAAATTTCATTTCTACATAATTAAATAGTTTGTTTAAATTATTTAATTAATTAACTAATTAATTCTTCCATTTCCAAATCCCCAAATTCTAATTTCATTTAATTTCCCATTTCTTCTAATTTCTTCCAAATTCAAATACATGTGCATGATTTCAAAAACCAAATTGAAAATCAAAGTCAAGTTCTAAATATATTCAAATGCTAAATTGAATTAATAAATTCAATTATTTGAATAATATCTCATGCAAAGAATAAATTAATAATCTAAATCTAAATGCAAGCACATGCTAAATTAATTAATTAAATCAATCAATTAATTAAATCATTTATCTCTTCAACTTCTATTTCCTTCTTTCAGTTAGCTTTTTCTAAATTAAGCTTTCTTTGTGGTGCAGGAGCACCCTTCCAAACTCTTTCTCTTTCTTTGTTTTGTTGGTGTTATGCTTCTTATGAAGCCATTGTTCATGAATAAGAGCCATGAGCTCATGTGTGCTAGACTAGGTCCTAGTTTTAGGTCCTTAGTGGTTTTGTGTGATTTCTTGTGCAGGAGAGCTTGAGTGTGCCTGGAATGTGTGTTAGGCCTTATTGGCATGTTGATGTCCTTAGGATAGCCCAAAATAGGCTTAGGAGTCATGAAAAGCAACAGTGGCAAAGTTGCTCAAAAGATGCAAAAGTTGCATGACAACTTTTAAAAGTTGTCAAGCAACTTTTCCACCGAAAGTGGTCATAGACCCTTGTTGTGCGTGGAGAGCCCTAATTTTGAAACACCAACCGAGGTATGAGTAGTGTAAGATGTTACAAACCCTAATTGGATGGGTTGGATGTCAGAGATTGTACGACCCAAGCAACAAGAGCTTGACTATTACTGTTTTTGAGTTACCAGTCATTTTGAATGAAGTTACCGAGCAAACTAAAGGATTGATTTGTGAGAAAACCTGTGTGAAATGTCTTCTTTGGTGTATATATCTTCATTGTGAGTATTTATATTAGCTTTTTGTTTACTGGTTGAGTGTGTTTGTAAATAATTTGTAAGTTACAATCTTACTGTCCAGTTTTGGACCGGTTTGAGTAAATGAAATCTTAACTCCATTCCCCATTGTGGAACCACCATGAAACCATGGGGAATGGATGTGAAGACCCTATAATATAGTCCCAAGCAAGAAGGGCCCTTGGAAATGCAAGGAGGCCAAGCAAAGACCCATTCCTAGGTGAGACTGGACAGTGCCCGGTTAGGAATGGTTGTTGGTGCAGAGGTCTTGGAAAGCAAGGTTGGTTAGTGAAGAGTGCATCCTTTGGAGGAAGTGCAGAGGAGTGAGTGAAGCATCATTGGTGTGAAGGAGGAGCCTCCACCAATCCAAACAAGGTGGCTAGAATATAAAACCTTCACTGTGACCCAGGCAGACTCTAAAAACCCTCACAAAAAAACCCTTGAAAACCTTAAAATCCACCTAGGACAGTGTACGGACACTTGGAGGCCTAAAACCTAGAAAATCCTTGAGTCCTTGCCAAATGAATGTCAGTCCTTTTTGGGAGATTGGATTGTTTGTGCATCGTTTGTGAGAGGGAGCCCTAGAAGATCGGTTAGGAGGCCTAATTGGTCCTAATCCTTGTAGCCCTTTTTCAAGGCAAAAAACCCAAATTTGTGAAATTGATAAGGGGTTAAAATCTTGAAACCTCTTAGGGGCTCAAGAATGGGTGGATAGACCATGAAATAGACCTAAAACAACCTTGCTAAGACCTTGGAAGGTGTAGAACAAGATTAGCCCTTATTAGCCATAGTAAGGGGTTTGAGTCTCATGAGTTGGTGAGACCTTAAGAGCAGCATTGCAACTCATTGGTGGGTGGATTGGGCAAGGTCAGGGGATTCCTCAAGCAAAGGGAAGTCCTAGAGACCCTAGGGTGTGTAGAGAACACCAGGTGATCCAAGGAAAGGATCCAAGAGCATAGACAAGGCTAGTCTATCCCTAACCCCATCCCATCACTTTGTCATCTTCTTTATTTCCTCCATTCAAATGCTAAATTATTTGAATAAATCTCATGCAAAGATTAAATTGAAAATCTAAATCTAAATGCAAGCACATGCTAAATTAATTTATTAAATCATTTCTCTCTTCAACTTCTATTTCCATCTTTCAGTTAGCTTTTTCTAAATTAAGCTCTCTGTGTCATCTTCTTTATTTCCACCAATCATTCTTTTTCTTCCCTCCATCAGCTTTTTCTCAATGAGTTGACTCAATTAATCTATTCAATCTATTGAGTTTCACTCCTACAATCAGCAGTTCAACTATCAATTTTCATTTGAGCTCACCTGAGTTCACACCTCTTGATCAATCTGTTCCACCTTTCAATCAATCTTCTCCAATTTTCTATAAATTGAGCATCCAATCTCCATTTTCAACAATCACAAACTTTGAATCTTTGTGTCACTTGCAGGTTACCAGCGCAATAACTGAGAGCCATCATACCACGAAGAGGAGAAGAGCAATGGAAGCAATGTGCAAATCGTGGAATAGGGAGTCTTATTTGAATTGATTTATAATTCCTATTTTATTTGATCTTGCATTATTTCATTGTATTGTTTGTTAAATTCTGATAAGGAAAGGGACTTGTGATTTCCCTTGTTTCTACTTGCTTACTTTACTTTGATTTGATAAAGAATTGAATGAATTTCACATCCCACATAAGGATCTCATGATCTTTCTCTTTGATCCGTTCTTCAACTGCTCTTCTAGCTTCAAGTTCTTGACTCATACGGATTGTAAGGGCTTCAAGTTCTCTCCTTAGGTTAAGTTTCTCATAATTCAGTTTCTCCACTTCTTCAACCAGTGCATCAATGTTTGCCTCATCTGAAGAGCTATTGTTATAGATCTCTAATAATTGCTTAGTCAGTTCTTTCCTTTTTGCTTGTGAAGCCTTGAATTTGCCTCTCGGGGTTTCTAGCTCATCCCTAGTTTCAACAAGTTCTCTAGCCATGTCTCTATAACTCATATCCCCCATAATGGCTTTAGGGTTTCCTTCCAAGTGGTTAAGCCTTAAGAAAGTTAGGCTCTGATACCAATTGATAAACTTATAAAGCACTGAGAGGGGGGAGGGGGGTGAATCAGTGAAAGAAAAAATAATAAAACTTTAATTGCAGACCGGTAAAAACACTTAACCAATTTACCAATGACTTTGCATATAATCCAAAGTGTTATAAAATAATTCACCACAATCAAAACATTCACCATAACACAAATATTTATACGTGGAAAAACCAACTGGGAAAAACCACGGTGAGATGGAACTCACAAGTTAACTATCTGCAGAAATAGATAACTGACCAGTTAAGGTCTACAAATGCTCTGCTAGGAGCAGATCCTGTTAAAGATCTCAAGCCCTGTTAGGAGCTATAACCGGTTAAAGGTAACCTCAGTGGAGGATTTAGATCCAAGTTAATGAATCACCTTGTGAGAGGATATATACAATGAAGCTTGTTAGAGCTTACCCGATTAAGGGATTTTACTATTGTAGTTGTTAGAGAACAACAATGGGAATGATCTAAGAATAGCACCTCTTGCTGGTTTAGATCCTTTTCTGTGCATACGTTACTGCATCACCGACATACTCTGCAATACCTTCAACAAACCGCATCCGCTCCAACTCATATCATAACTTGCATCTTCTATATGAAATAACTCATCACAATATCTATTTATAGATATTAGATTTCATGTCGGATCCTGAACCTTGACACAATTTCCTAGGTTCAATGAATCTAGACAATCTTCCTTAGCACGACACAAATCACTGCCATAGTGTCGGTCGATGGTAACAAATCACAATTGGTGATAACTCATCACACAAACTGGGAAACCGGTTAGAATACCGATACCGGTTAAGTGTTGACCGCTTCAAACTCTTGGACTGATTCACTTGAATTCATACTGGGTGATTGTCTCCACGCGCCTCCTGACTTTATCTGCTGCATTTTAAACTGGTAACTCTAGAACTGATCAAAACCGATTGTCTTAACTACATATACCGGTTAGACATCTTCATACCGATTAGACTTCTTCATACATATGATACTGGATAACAATACACTGCCTCAATAGTATACCGATTTATCTTAACTATGACAATCAAAACAGATGTGTCATGATTGACAACACATGAAGTCTTCAAATACAAAAATAATCATCAAGCCAACACAAAATACACCACAAGGTCTAAGACACCCAAAAAAACACTAAGAGTCTAGAAACTTCTACCATAGCAAGGTTGGTTGGCTTGCTAGAACAAGATAACATAAAAGAAGTATTCAAGGTAGGCTAGGAAAACACCATCCACATCATAAATATACAAGACTTGAGCAATTGTCATCAAAAGAGAAGCATCACTATACATTAAAGACTCCATAAACTCCCTTCCTTAGCCTATGGAAATCAAGTATGTAAAACCACACATCTGAGTATCCCCACAATGAAAGACAAGTTCCAAAAGAAAAAACAAGGTCTCATTGTGCCAAATACAAAAGAGTTCATTCAAATCTACCAAAGAGACCATAATAACACTTATACATCAAATAGTTCCAAATCAACATTGATTACATCAACCCATTAGCTCAATTTACCGACATTATATTATTCCATAAACATAGTAATCCATTCCTAAAAATTTTCTTTCATTATATTGGATCAATTTCAAATTAAATGAAGATTACCCAAGTTCATATGAGAACTTATGCATACAAATAATCCTAAGCAGAACTTAACCACATGATTAATTAATAATTAGAATTAACATATGTATAAACCTAAATATTTACTTTCTCAAGAATATATCTAATTTCCAAATAAGTATATATTTAACAGATATACATGCATATATATATTGCAAACTAATCTCTATACTCAAATCTATTAAACTAAAATATCTAATTTAACTCTATTCTATCTTATCAAAATAAGCTCAAGTTTCCAAATAATGAATATATAAATATTTGTCTCATCATTATACATATACTAATGCATTTACATTTATATGATAATAAGCTGATTATACATATGTATATAATTAAATAAACTTCAAGTAATCATAACAGAGATTCACTAATCTTCATATATATATATATATACATGGCAGATCACAAAAAATTACAAATCGCAAACATTAATCCCAACTTACACATACTGCGAAAGATTTTACTGGCCACAAGCAAGAATGTCCACCCTGCGAGATCTAAAGCAAGGAGGGGAGGCGTGGATCTCCCTCTTACCACAGTCGTGGGAGAGGCCCACAATAGTGGGATCAACTCCCCACAACATGGGTAGAGCCACCCACTATCGTGGGTCTCCCCACGCTGTGGGTCGAGCCCACAATTGCCCCACAACAACGATAAACATATAATGCACAGGCCGACAAAAATATTGACCTTTTGAAAAAAATAAGTATATATACTTATATCTAGACAATGCTCACAGAGACAAAATATACAGTCACAGGAAAGGATGATTTATATCTCCTCGAGCCATGGATCCACTAGTACTATTCTGTCAAAAATTTCATAATCAAACCCCATATTTTTTTGATTTCTTAAAAACAAGATCAATAAAAAATTTACAATCCATATCTCATATAGAATTTTTTTCCATAAAAGCCATTTTACCTCGGATTGTTATTCGAGAATCTATTGTTGGACATTGTTGCTGCTAGGATATGTTGTTGTCATTGATGTCAACATATTTATGTGATTTATTGCTCCAGTGCTAGCAGATTGGTTTATTGCGATTTTGGTTTGGTTTATGGAGTAGTTATAGTATCATTGTATTCTTCTGTATTGGTTTTGGTGATCCAGGATGCTTAATTGATCATATCATATGATCTAGTTTGTAGTTTGTTTTTCTGATCAATGCTTTACAGAGTTCAGTATTTCCTTTGATATATTCTGGTATGATTAGATCTTGAGCCGAGTCTTTGGGAGATTGTTTGGGATGGTCTTGTGTATCTTTATTACAGATGGTTCGTGATTGGGTGCTCCGCAAGTTAGTTTTCTTCATGACAGTTATTGTTGTTTGAGTGTTCCTAAGTTTCAGACATTGAAAGATGAAGATTTGATAAGTGGTGTTGGTGCAGATGTTACTGATAATTCTAATGTGCTTGCTTGTGTTTCCTAATTGTGTCCTATTTGTTTTGATGATCTACATTGATCGTTGTGTGATTTGATGGTGATTTTGCTGAATCGGTGATGTTCTTCGTGTTACGTGGTTTCCCTAATGGTGTAGCATGTTGTAGTTGGTCTTGGCATGATTTCCGGTGGTGTTGCATGTTTGAAGATTTGAGTCAGGTCCATAATATGTCATGCATGTCATTATATTGGTCTGGTGGTTGATCTTTGTATCATGTAATATAATTTTGTGATTATGGATTGAGGGTTTAGTCGACCTTGTTGTCAAGGTTGACGAATTGTATAAATAGGTGACATTGTCATGCAATTCAAGTATCAAGGTTGTGTCTACATTATTAGAGAGTGGTGTGTGTGCGAACAAGGATTCATCTTTCGGTGTGGTGTATTAAGTAGAGATTGGTGTTGCAGAGCAGACAATTGTGCTTAACTAGAACTGTCATTAGGCATTTGGAGATGCTATTATTGCAGTTCATTTCTTTCGGATTGTAGTATGAATCTTATTGTAAGTCAATGAGACTTCCCTGAGGGTTGTATCCTTCCAGGTCATTATCTTTTGAGCAGTGAGCTCTAGGCAGTGTGCCTAAATACACGTGCATTCCTCATTTTAATATTTACACATACTACTGTAGAGTATCGTCATTGTGGGTAGGTTCCCACCATGGTTTTTCCCTTAACCGGGTTTTTCACATCAAAATATTGGTGTTGTGTGTTGTGTTATCAATTTGCTTATCTTTGTTATTGCTACAGTTTATCAAATCTGTATTTGTGATTAAGTTTGTAGATCCAGTGAAAACTGATTCACCCCCCCCCCCCCTTTCTCAGTTTTCCTTCATTATTGTTGCCAACATCTATAACCCCAATTTCTTCTCCCCAAATTTCTTTTAAATAAGATCAATCAAGAAATAACCCAAACATGCCATAGGTAGAAAACATTTTAGATAATCATTATTTTCCCAAATTTCAATAATCTAAAATCTATAACCCCAAAGATTTCCTTCAACAAGAAACAAATTTTAAATGCAATAAATTAAAGAAATCAAGAAATCCTACCTTTGTTCGCTAACTGGACAAATCCATAGAGGTAGAAGCAATATCCTTCCAACAAACTCCTGGCTATGCAAAGTTCAACCAAATAGATTCAAACCAACAAATCTAATCAATCTTACATTCCCCATTCCCCATTATCATTTCAATTTCTTTGTTCAACTTAGATATTATTTCAAAAACCCCTTTTCATTTCTCCCAAAAACCAGAAAATTTCTCATGCACATAAATCCATTTCTTCACGGCAAGAGCATGTCCTATATTTTTCCCCAAAAAGAAGAATATAATAATTTCCCCAAAATGTAACTCCCCAATGCATGCGAGAACTTTTAACTAATTTGGCTCATTAATTACTTTTGTAACTCCCCCTCATGCAAATATAATTTGAAAATAATTAAATAGGAATTACTTTTTAATAGATTATTTTATGAGCACAAATAAAATACCAAATAAATATTTAACTCTCTTAAAATAATCATTTTTGAAATAGTTAAATAATTTAAACCTTTTAGTTCCACAAACTAAATTAATTTATTGAAGCAACAATTTTCAATTTTATTAATTAATTAATCTTTAATATTCAATCACCTTTATAATATTAATAGTAATACTTCTTTGCTAATAAAACATTTCACTAACACAAGGGTAAGGAACTGAGACTAACAACTTAAAATACCAACAAGGCCAACACTATCATGATCAACAACAATGAACGATGGTACTTGACATGAATCTCGTTCCCATAGGAACAATGGTACGATAAGGGTTTAACTGATAACTCCATTCTTCCACTTTACCATTGGGTCATAGAGCACGCTCATACCTGAAGGTTCAGGTGGAGTCGATGCTCGATACCTACAACTGCATCACTGAGAAAACACTCATATATTTCTCCTACATATACAGGCACACCGGTGGAGGAGAGTTGTGACATTCCATGTCCCTCCGAAGTGGGTGATGGAAGATCATCCCCTTGCACCCCATACAGACTCGAACCCATACAAGAAAACCAACACAAGATATATGTTGGGTGAATATTTTGTCACCAGTGTACTAATGACAAAACATAAAATTCACACAATGCTATGCTAAGAAATTAATCTCTCCTCTCATCAAGGGGAGGTTCCCTATGAAATTTCTCCTCTAATTAACAAGAAATTAAATTTGTGGGTTGGTGTCGGGCATATAACTCTCTTTTTTCAAAGTTTATGTATTCTCCCTTCACCTAGTTACAATTTCTCTACCTCTTCAGATATTTAAAGAAAAGAACTATTAATCTAACAAACTACACAAAGAGTCACTTTTAAGCAGCACAAAGTCTCCTTTACGGTAACACTAATTCACACTGATTGTTACAAATCAAACAATTAGAAACTTAGCTTAAAGCACAACGTCTTCAAGTATAGATTTCTAATCCATTAAACTACTCATAACCACAGGAATACAAGTTACTTCCTTTATCAACAGATTTCTCAAGTATGCTAAGAGCACAAAGTCTATTGGCAAGATTTGAGAGCTCTTTAACCATGTAGCAATATCTTAAAGATCAAATAAGTAAAGATAATATGTATTCAATGGACATTGGAACATTAAATAATATAAACAAATTTATTGATACAACACAAAGTTTACAATAAAAAAAACTGTTTTATTTATTTGTTTGATTGAATTCTCACCACAAAAGCCCAAAGTCTTAATTGGGATAAAAATCCAGCAGAGTTTCACTAAGCATGAAATAATCCGTTCTCCTTTAGAAACTGACAAACCAAAATCTACCTCAGCGGTGGTTTATAAGACATATCATCTATTCATAAATTTATTTATTTTTTAATTAAAAAATAAAGAGGATTGAAATTATATCAAAATATATAACTTCAATCCACATCTTAATCCTTACTGAGCGATGCAATTTGATCTGCATTACCTTCCCTCAAATAATGATGCAAGTCACGATTTGTCTTAAAAAATAAATCTTCCCATTACTACTTTTTTAATTTTTCAAAATTTTCATTGGTAGAGCATGAATTCACTTTAACTTTTGATCAATTTTGTTTTGGCATTTTCAATCATTAAAATAATCCAATGTACTTGAAGATTTTCAAATCCTTGGGGCTTATAGTTTACTTTATAGCTGACTTAAAATGAAGTTCCTTTAATCATTTTCTTAGTTAAAAGTAATCCTACCAATACTTTACATTTGTAAGGTTTGAAATCACTTTTAATTGCTTCATCAAAATTTATCTTGACATTCTCAATCATTAGAAGATTTAACATATTTCATTATAAATAATATTTTTGTTATTTATTTCATTAATATACAAATTTAATTTTAAGAAAAAAAACATTTATGAAAAATAAAGTTCTCATATTTAAAAGCATAACCCATAAAAACTAGAGAAAGAGGAGGATAACACATCATCAAGGAGGGACAAGAGTAATATTAGAGCACCAATTCACACATAAAGAAATCATTAGGCAGCCATTAGAAGTTTGTCTTAGCATCACGTAAGAATATACTTTTACTTTTAATCTTCTATAAAATTAAGACTTTAGCAAGGTGCAAAGATTCTTCTAAACTTTAACCCTTACATATTAAGAACCAAATATTAATTTTTCAAAAATCAACATTAGATAAATATAACTACATTCTATAGGCCTACATGTGTAATAGATAGGACTACAAAAGTAGTATACAATATTAGAAAGCACGGTAGATCATAATCATGATCTTATTTAAAAACTTAGAGGATCTATACATAAGAGAAATTGATAGACATAAAGTTTCATAGGCTTCATCTTTCCTATCAAGCCATTTTGTTTTCTACAATGTATGCGTTCAAGATCTATACCTAATGCGATCCTCTATAACTTTATTTTGAATAATAAGTTCATTTATGACTTTCACCCATAGTAATTATATGGAATAAGAGGAAAGTTTCAATATTCATGATGAAAATAAAAAATAGGATAGAGAAACAATAATATACCCCTCACAACACAAGTAATCAACTTCATTGTTCAAGAAAAAAAAAATAGCAAATTTTCAAAAGGATAAACCAAATTACAAGATTTGAATTCAAACTAAAATATTGTGTACTTTGGTAAAAAAATATGAAAAATACAAAATGGGCATAGACCAAAACCTCTTGCACTAATTTGACACAATAAAATAAAAATAAAAATAATTTACCACCAATCATCCCTGTTGATGACCTAATTGTGTAGATTGTATGCCCCATAAAATATAGTTGCAAAATATGTTGACTACACCTTTTTGATAGTTGATGCCTACAATATAATTATGAGAATGCCATATATATGGATCATATAAATTCTACATGTCTTTATTTTTTTTACTCAAAATTTTATATCTTTAAAAAATGATCAAAAGTTTTCCAACTCCAAAATATAGAGTCATGTATAAAAATAAGAGTTTTTGGGCCTTTTATACTTAACAATGAGGTTCTTTCTACCGAGAAATGCAACCAACAAATGATCTTATGTGATTATCTTTTAAATTTGATGAGTTTGCATATATTTTCCTTTGATATTATGTAAGAATCACTAATAGACTCAAGCTGCTAAGATCATCAAGACATAATAAATTCATATACCTTTCATATATATATTTTTAACAATGTAATTATTAACAATTATAGTGGTTATATGGACCGCAATAAGAGTGTGCAAATCAAGACCTTTCCATGTTATCCTACCATAATAACTACCAGGTAAGATAATTTCTATGGATATTTTTAAGGATTAATCACTTTCTAAGACTCTTATAATCTAATTTCAAATATCATTGCCATGTAGTACATGATTTAAATAATCTTTAATATTTGATATTCATTGAGAACATGCAATAGGATCCATATAAGGTCTTTTAAAATTGATCCAAAAGGAACTACCTAATAAGTCCTTTAAAATGCATTACAATTTAGAAAAAATGAATAATATACACGAGTATTGCAAATCACATTTAAAAATAAAATTTAGTAGTCTTAGATAAGACTTTAATCATTTTGTAAGATTTTTTCTTTTCAATTATATATAATATTTTTTGCGATTTATAATGCATAACATAAAAATAAAATTATTTACCAAATTTTTTTAAAATCTACCATAATTTTAATTTCTTGAATCATCCAAATAAAAATGGAGAATGGGGGATGTGTACAAACTCTTGAGCTATCAATAAGATTATTGTAAAGTATAGATTTCTCTTGTTGAGCGCAGATGACATTAAAGATTATTTGAGTGGAGCTAAGTACTTCACTAAGATAGATTAGAAGAGTAGATATCACCAAATCCATATTAGAGAAGGAGATAAATGGAAAATAGCCTTCAAAACCAAGGAGGGATTTTATGAGTGGTTAGTCATGCCTTTTGGGCTAACTAATGCGTCAAGCACATTCATGTGGCTCATGAACAAGGTATTAAAAGAGTTTTTGTGTAGGTTTGCTATTGCTTACTTTGATGATATTTTAATATTCAATAAAACATTGGAGGAGCATATAAAGCATATTTGTAGGGTATTTGAAAAGTTAAGAGAAGAAAATTTGTTGATTAACTTAAAGAAGTGTAGTTTTGTGAAGGAGTTAGTGCAGTTGGGATTTTTTGTCGGTTTGAAAATGGGCCCAAAGAAAGTAAAGGTTATCCTTGAATGGCCTACCCCAAGGAGCACTATTGAGGTCAGATTTTAGCACTTTCAAAATTTAATAAGGTATTTTACGTAGATTGTGATGCTAGTGGCAATGCCTTAGGAGCAGTATTGAGTCAAGAGGGTAAACCCATTGCTTATTTGAGTGAAAAGTTGAATGATGCCAAAAGATGGTATCATGTCTATGATCAAGATTTTTATTCTATAGTTTAGGTCTTGAAGAAATGGAGATATTATTTTTTTGTTTAAAGAGTTTATTTTATTAATTGATCATCAAGCTTTACAATATTTGAATAACCATGGAAAGTTGAATCAAAATCTTTTAAATGGGTTGATTTTTTGAAGAGTTACACTTTTGTTTTGAAGTGGAAAGTATAACAGAGTTGCAGATGCCTTGAGTAGAAGAAAAACTTATTAACTATCGAGGACTTAGAGAGGACATGAATCTATTTTTGTGGTGGTGGATAGATTCTTGAAGATGACAAATTTTATTCTTTGTAAGAAGACTAATGATGTTGTTCATGATGTAGAGTTATTTTCTAGAGACCTGTGGTGAGACTACATGGTCTACCAAAGAGTATAGCTTCATATTGAGACACCAAGTTTGTTGGGTATTTTTGGAGGACATTGTGGAAAAAGTTGAAAACAAATTTGAAGTTCAGTTCAATGCACCACCCATAGACTGATGGGAAGACATAAGTGGTGAATAGGAGTTTGGTCGAGATTTGATCTGACCACAGGCATATTTTGCATACAACAATTACATGTCAATAGGAGAATTGATAAATTACCATTTCAAATTGTATATGGAAGTAGTTTAAGAACTACTTTAGAGTTAAGGAAGATGGATAAAGGAGAAAAGAAGAGTGCTAAGGCTGAAGATTTTTTAGATACTTGATGAATTTGCACGAAGAGGTGAGAAGACATATTGATAAGAAGAATATTTAATACAAGGCTAAGGCAAATCAAAAGATGAGATATAATGAATTTCATATTGGAGATGAATTCATGGCTCATCTCAAAAAAGGGAGGTTTCCCATAGGAACATATAATAAGTTGGAGATGAAGAAATTTGGACCATGCAAAATCCTAAAGAAGCATGATTCAAGAAATACTTATGAGGTAGATTTTCCAAGTGGATTTAACATTCTGCCTATGTTTAATATTTTGGATTTGATAAATTATCATGAAGGAGGCATTGGAGATGAAGCACAAGAAGCACAAGAAGAACAATGGAATATCCTAATACCTACTTCAGGAAAGGAGGAGATAGAAAACATCTTGGATAGTCATGTGGGTAAAAGTACAAGAAATAGACATTATGAAGAGTACCTATTTAAATGGAAATGAAGATCTATTTGAAGATTTGTCATGGCTATCTGAGGTAGAGGTTGGTCGTCTTGGATTTTCTCAGAACACCTGAGATGTGACAAGGTCACTTTTCAAATTACCCTAGGTGTCTGATGTTGGAGTATTTAGGGTGTAAGAGCAATCTTGTATGGTCAGCCAAAAATATTATTTAATTTTTCAATAAGGGCTAATAATGGTAGGGTTGTTATTTTGGAAAGGTTACTAATTATAGTAATTTTTCATATTTGCACAAAATCTTACACAGATCTCCTGAATGATGAAATTAAGCCAATGATGAAAGAATCATCTCAATATATTGTGGCACTCAAGAGATATTGAATTTTTTTGGTAAATTTCCTCAATACATCTTCAAATATAATTTTGAGGGTCTCGGATGGGCCCAAAAATTGACCAAAGTGTTTATTAGCACACTCTAACATTGTAGGTCTCCTCACAAGCTTTTTGACAATATAGAATGATTAAAGACCTGACAACTAGTTTGAAAGTTACGGATCCTAGAAGTTTGACTACCAAAAATCCAATAAACTATTTTCTCAAGTCAGAAAATGGTCGATTAGGCTTTTGGCGCCCAAAAATGAGGGATTTCACTTTTTAGAGCATTCTAGGGTGGTTATACATTATTGATAAAGAAGGTGAATATGGGCTACAAAAGACTGTTCTAGTAGTGTAGATGTGATTATGATACTTTTTGAGCTTTGAGAAGAGAAGCAAGTGGATGACCTACTTGCTCACTTTTCATTGCACATCCATAATGTTAGATGGCTTTGTGTTCAAGATGTCTTTATGTGGCTTTTCAATCTCTCTCTTAGGCAGCTAATGCCTTTGTCTACCTATAGAATTTTGAGAAGGGATGTGATTTGTTACTCCTTGCAAAACATATGCCACTATCTTTATTGTTGAATGGGATTTAGGGTTGGAGTTTCTAGTTTTAAAAGAGGTTAAGTCACAACTCCTTCAATTGAAGTAAGAAGGAGACAATTTTGATTACATCTATTCCCTAGAATCTTGGACATTTCTACTATTTTGAACATGTTTTTGTTGTTTGTTTAATATAATAGTTATTTACTTTTCTATCAAACTTTGAAGTTATCAATTTTCATAACAAATTAGTAATTTTTAATATGTTTTCTAAATATAACTATATATATTTGATAATTAAATAGCTTTGGAATATAAAGCACTCCAATATTTATGAACAATAATGTATATTGTTTAATTGTCATAAATTTTTCCTAAAGATTGAAACTTGATTTTTTAACCTTTTATCATTTTAAATTAAATGGATATACTCACACTAAAAAACTAATGTTTTTATGAAAATATTTAATGATTTTGAGTTATTATTATTCTCATTAACTATTATATCTTGTTTCAAAATAACATAAAACATTATTTCATTATAACGATTATTTTTAAGAATTGATCATTAAATATTGCATAGACTAAATACATATGTATGAGAGGAACAAATCCTTAACTAGGTGTTTATATAAGTATTTTAAAAATTCTTTATAAATTAAAATTCTTATTTTTTATTTTTATATATTTGTGATTATTTACACTCTCTCTCTCTCTCTCTCTCTCTCTCTCTCTCTCTCTCTCTCTCTCTCTCTCTCTCTCTCTCTCTCTCTCTCTCTCTCTCTCTCTCTCTCTCTCTCTCTCTCTCTCTCTCTCTCTCTCTCTCTCTCTCTCTCTCTCTCTCTCTCTCTCTCTATATATATATATATATATAAAGTATACAATTATATTATATTTAGTACTAAATAATTGATTTTTTCAACTATTTTTAGTCATTGTCAAGTGTGTGTGTAGCAAGCACCCTCAAAAACAAAATTTGATTTATATTTTATCATTGTGAATCATGATCATTTAGGTCATAGATCTAATGGTGGATATTTTGTGCCCTTTTGTTTGTCTTAGAAGGCAATCCTATTTTATGAGGGCATTGTATTATAGTTGGATATCATATGTTGTAATTTTCTCTTTGTTGGATAATAGAAAAGAAGTGGACAATTGTTTCTATGGTGGATGTAGCCCACATTGGGTGAACCAAATTAAGTCATCGTGTTATTGTGATTTGTTATTTTGGCATCTCTTATTCTACATTATATTTAATATTGTTTATTGCTCTAGTCCGCCATAAACCCTAACAAATAGAGCACGATTGAGAATAGATTCATTATACACTTCAAATGCCACTTTAATGGTGTTGTATATTGACACGTGTGTATCATGCACAAATTCTACAACAATATGTATGAAGTGTCCATATCATTTTATTATAATATTTATAAATAAATTTATTTATATACATATCAATCAAATATTAATTATATCTAAAATATACATTTAATACTTAAATTATTGATACAATTAAAATAAATGCCATTCATTTTTTAAGTTTTTATTATTAATTTATGAACCTTTACAATAACAATGTCTTAAACCTAGTAAAATTACTTACACAAAATAAAATATGTTAAACAACTTGCACCTTATAAAATTATTAATTGTATCATTTACAAATCATATACTAAGGTTAAACAGACATGCTTGTTTATTAAATGTGATCTAATTGAATTTATTTACTTTTTTCTCCTCTAAATTTGCTTATCATTTTATAATATGTTATTTTTTATTCTAAGAACATGACATAAACTACTTTTTCAGTCAAAGGATAAAGAAGACACACACACACTTGAATAAAAATATTAAAATAATTGTATTTTATTTTATTTAAAGTCATGATGGTCATGATCAATAACAATAACAAACTTGCATACTCCAATGTGCTTTGGATTCATACTTATCTTTTAAAATAGAATTAAAATAGTTATCCTTTGCTCATATTAAGATTCCTTAATATATTACTTTATTGATCTAAATAAATAAATAAATAAATTAGTTTATGGAAGTGTGGAACAACAATAATGTGTGAATCAAAATTAGAGCAATGTCATACATCAAACTGTGTGCCCTTCACATGCTAAGTGCACTACATTCTCTTAGAAAATTATTAAATAAATGTCTTCACTACATTATTTAATGGTTGAATTGAAATGGTACATATTTTCATGTGGTGCAATGATAAAGTCAATACAAAGTGTTGCACGGGCATAAGGAGAAAAGGCCCCACACTGCAATGCAACCAACCTTTGAAAATATTATCAATTTATTCATTTATTATTGCAATCAATTCAATTCAATTCAAACTTGTTAGGCTTTTGAAAGACTCACTCACAAGAATGCCTCAATATTAAATAAATAAATAATTGATGGATAACTATGACCTTTTAATTGCCTTTACATAAAGTCAAAATGCCACTTTGTAATATAGTTACAAATGTTGTACACACTTTATTTTAGAATGTTTTGAATATATATTATATTCTCTTTTTATATATATTCATATTCTATGCCAATGTAAAAATTAATAACCTTTTTCAAATTCTTTATAAAGATTCAATATTTATGTGAAAATATTACTCTAGTCAATTTACATAGATATTTTCAATATTTATATGATTCATTTAAAAAAAAAAATCATAAATATTGAGAATTTGTGTATTTTTATATATATCATCACTTAATTTTTATTGTATATATAATAAAAAATTTGTTTAAAATGATTTAAAATTTAATATTACTTTAAAAATAAATAAAAAACATATTTAAAATAAATGTTTAGACACTTATGAATCATAGCAATAAAATATAATAGTAATTAGTATAATATTTAAATGATGATGTAATTTCTCATGAGTCTTATCTTTTAAAATTGATAATAATTGTTTGAGACAATTGTCGTTTTTGTGATATATTGTTACAAGGCTCATTATTAATATTTTATCGATATGTATATAGATTGTAATAAGAACTCTTTTTTTTTTGATAGAATAGTCTTTGAGATAAACAATATTTTGGTTTGTTTTGTTGAAAATTGTATATGTTTCACCTTGTCAGCAATAAGAAAGTAAAATAGCTCTCAAGGATAGACCAAATGGTCAAGACATTGAAAAACATAAATGATATGTCATAGGTTAAATTCCCTAAGATTTACCCTTACATGGGAAGAGGGTAGCTTATATGGAAAAAGGTTGTTGTGGTGTGTGTTAGGACTTCACTTTACAAATCTCACCAAGCATTGATTCTCTCATTCAAAAAATAAAAATAAATAAGAGTTTATTGGATTATATCAAGAATGATAGTTATTAAAAGTTATCTATCACAAAGATACTCAAGGATGAACTAACAAGATTTATTTTTCATTTGATCTAGGAAATACGACTTAATTATGGAGTGAGGTTCAATAATCATGAATGTATTAGACAAGTGGATATTTAATATGTCTTTATCGACCTCTAACTTGCCCAACCAATACTATAACGTGTTTGAAACAACAAACTACCTATAGAACTTATAAAGCCAAATACATTCCAAGAGACGACTATAGGATTTGATCATGTCAACGTGAAGTATAGTTACACATCTAAGTGCGTGAGCAAAAATCACAAAATTGGAAAAGAAATAATTTACAATGAAGTTGTAATCTACCTATTCAAATAAATTTAAAGGTTGTTTCCCTCTCTCTTTTTTTTGAAAACTAGGCGAAAAATTCTATTAGTTAGATGAAGAGAACATGAATTAATATGATTCTTGCACATTTGGAATTGCTATTTTGATTGCAAAATCTTCATATTATTCCTCGCATGTATCTTACTCTTCTCATTGTTCTGTTCAATAGCCATGGTCCTCACATTAACTAGCTTGAGTCTACCTTTTTGTTGGATCCCTAACCACCCCTTTAGTGTACCTTATAGACTTTAATTTATCTTAAATACTTAATCATGGCTTTCATATGTCATACCCCCACCCATTATAGACTTCAAGATCATTTATCTTCTAGATCCCTTCTTCACCATAGTTCTTTACTAAATACCCTCATGATTAGTGTCCCTCTTCCTCCTTTTTCAGTAATAATGTTCTCTTTTCCTTACCATCAACAAAGTTTTTATCGAGAGGGATAACTTCCCATCCAAAATTTTATGAAAATTCCAAACCAAATTCAAGAATTCAAAAATTCAACTAATACAATTGTATCCCTTATTCATTCAAACACAATTCAATCCTTAGAAAACCTTGCCCTAAATAATTCATCTAGCCTAAAACTTCCGCAAAATATTGGCCACATTATGCATGCTTATTTACCTTCTTTTACTATATTTAATCCTCTTATTGATCCATTTGGTAATTTATCATCTTCAATTGTATCTTCTACCCCTGCATGGATTGTTGCATTTTCTTTGCCATTTACATTTTTGTAAGACCAGGTACCATTTCAACTATTACCACTACCTCCACTATTTTTCCTAATATTGGCCAACCTTAATCTTTTATTCCCCACCATGCGTAGCTTCAAAACCATTTTTCCCGACCATCTTCATAGATCAAAATTTCTTCTTTCATACATTTTCTATCCTTTACCTCTCACTCCCTAGTGCTTCTCTTTCTTCCTTTGGAATCTACCACTCACTCTATATCCCACTTTGGACATCTTACTTCATATAATAACTTACTAATGCTATGTATCAATTTTTTCGATCCACTCAAATCCTACGCTACAAGTGTTTTTTATCAACCACCACTCACTTTCCATATGCCTATCCTACTTACTTTCTCTTTAACTTTTTTTCCTCTATCTACCACACCTTGACATGCCTTTTACTATCCACCACCACCCTCTTGCTTCATGCTAGCCATTTGTAAATCTTGTTATATCGCTTATTTTACATGACTTGTGCTAAATGTAGTAGAAGTTAGATGCCAATCCTATATTGATGTATGATATTATTGTATATTTACATCAAAATTCTCTCTTATAACATTCAAACGTGTGGAGCATAGTTGAATCAACCCTCCCTCAAGTGAATTTGACAAGTCTCATTGCATTAAACAATGATAAAAATACTTAGACATGATGTGGAGTGATGATATGGCTGGATGAAGCTTTGATGCCAATTGTAAGAATTTTTGTTCAAAATGCATTACCACATAGTAGAAATCCTATCTATGACTTTTTAATATGTTGAAATGTCAATTACAATAATAATGAACCATTATGGTATGAACCTCTACAATGAGAATATGATCACTATGACACTCTTAAGTACCTACATAATAAAAAAGAATCACGAAATAAAATATTGTTTGGTGTGTGCAATTGTCCTCTTACAAATTAAAGTATCCTACATCACACTCTAGGTGGAACACAAATTTATACAATGTTAAATATTTATGCAAGGGGTAAATACCTTTCTCCATAGTGTCAAGATAGTTACTTATCCTAATCAAATGCTACTAACCCATTGTATTGTGTGCTTTGTGCACTTAAAGGAAACACAGATATTATAGATGCCTTGTATTACCATATCACCCTTATCTTGGTGTAGCTTGCTTTTAATCCTACCGCTAACCTTCTTATCTTAGGTTAGACATGTCTAATGTCTCTTATCATATTATCTTAGAGATCTTATTAGTTCTGATTTTTTTTACAAAATCCTTCAAAATAACAACTAGGTTTCCTAACATCTTAATATTAGACCATGCTTCTTAACATTTCTATTATGGATACTCACATTTCTCATAGGTTGTCAAGTCCATGCTTGAAGCATTGAGGCAATAGAGACATTTCTACCTCTTCTTATTGCTCCCCACCTATTATTTAAATGAGTGATACCACCTTTGATTTTCCTATCTTACCATTAAATATGGGTTACTATGATTTATTAAATGTATATACACTTCCTAGCTATAGGTTAGCCTTATTTAATGTTATGGTGTCACACATTATAGTGATTCTATTTTGTTCTAGACACTCATTTTTACATAAATTCTATTAGTTTCAAATTTATGATCTGTAGAACTTCAATTTTAAAATTTAATTCATAATTCCTTATGTTAGCATATTACTAATTGAAATTTACATTTTAAGATACGCAACTCGAATCCCTCTCATTTCTATTTCAAAACACATTTTATTACAATCTCTCTTCAAATTGCACTGATTAATTAACCATACTCAACTCCTTATACTAATTAATGATCGTTCAACCGATTTAATTTCATATTAACACTTTAAAGCATTACTCATTTTCTTCTACAAGCTTACATACATTAAAACCACCAAACAAGATAATCAAGCCCTATTATAACTATAATATTATCACACCCTATTACCATAACTATATTTTAAAAAGACATAGAAGTGAAATTTACTACTAAAGATAACTAAAACGAACATTCTAAAAAGACAAATAAAATGTCCGTATCAAAAATCCAACATACCAATTGTAATAAGTGAAATAAAGTACCCCAAAGACATTAGGTCACAGTAAATAATTGAATAACTAATAAAAACGAAATTTACTACTAAAGATATAACTAAAATGAACATTCTAAAAAGACAAATGAAATGTCCTAATCTCATGAATCCAACATAGCAATTGTAATAAGTGCGTCCAAAGATATTAGGTCATATAAGTGATTGAAAGCATGATTTGTCTTTAAAAGGATTTGCATATGACTTCATCACTTGTACGTCACACCACATAGATGGTGAGTAGGTCACTTTCACGTAGTTGTGAGGCATTAAATTCAACTCCCATTGGACTATCCACTTTGGTCGGCAACAAACCATTTTAAATGGGAAAAAGTGTCGCATGAGTTGGAGATTAATGTCAACTTTGTTTGGCGCCTAGTTTGAATAATGATTGTAATTTTTAATTTCACCTAAATACTATCAATATAAAATAATAATAGCAAGTTAAATGCAAGAATTCTAAAAGTGTTTTTAAAATGAAAATAAATAGTGAATTGATCCGTGTAATCTACAATGGTAGTAAAGGGCGAAGTGTAATTGTAATGAGAATAAAGAGTCGACATATATATGTATAATGTTGAGTTTGTTGGTTATTCTTTTTTAACGTTTTATTATTATTTTAATATGATGACTTTTTATTTGTTTTTATTAATATGCTCATGCAATTACACTCTCCCTTTTATTACTATTGTAGATTCCACCTATCAACTTAATTAAAAATCAATATATCGAAAACAATTTTAAAAAAAATAGAATTTAAAAAATTGCAAGGTAAAATTAATAAAATAATATAGTATGTAAAAGTAATTGAATAGAAGCATTAAAAAAATTAAATGGAAGTCACCAACCATTACAAAATTATAAGTATGAATTTTGAGATGCGTAAAAATATTCAAATTATTTTATTTTATATATTTAAATAATAGTTTAAAATTATTTTATTTAATGAAGAGTTTCTTTTTAAGTTTAGAATCATTTTATTTATTCACATTGTTATCATCCATACACATAAAATGTAATTTAGGAATTAACTATTCATTTTAGTAAATAAAATAGTAAATGACAATTTTAAAATAGTGTACATAATATTCATGTAAGGATATTGTAGTGTTTATTCTAATTGAGAAAAATAATTAAAAATAAGATATGAGTACATAATAGTGTACATAATATTCAATTTTTGTTAGTTTAATTGAAAGGTTGTAATTCAATTGATTGAGTACAATTAATGAGAATGACAATATGTTTATTAAAATTATGATATTCACAAAGAATGTGAGATGTGATTGAGATATTTTTAATCTTTGAATGACTTTGACATATTAGATCTCTTACAACAACTTACCAAAAATATAACTTTCAACTCTTTATAATATTAATAATTTAATTATATATGTATATATATTTCAATTATTTTATAAAATAATTAATTTTTAAGTACATCTATTAAATTTTATCATCATTAGTCTTCGGACATATAGTGTTGCGGTTAAAACACTTCGTTGGTGAAGTGGCCACCAAGGTTCAAACCCCTGCTAGGCCATTGTGCTCACGGGCCTTGTGTCTTCGCTGGGTTGTTGTGCTCGCGGGTTTGAACAAGTGAAGTGTGGGGATGAGGTCCCCTAGTTGTGGCCTCACCGGTTCATAGCTTCAGGTCAAAAGTGTTTCAGGTGGAGCTGGAGGGCGTGTCATACCAGCGTCGTCGGTCACGTTAAAAAGTTTACCAATCATTATTTAAAAAATAAAATAAAATTTGTTATCATTGTTTCTAAACAATGTATGCAAACCTATTAAAATCTCATCTATATGGACAAAGGAAAATATTGATATAAATACAAGTTTACTTTATTACCCCTTATATAGTTATTTGATCTTATTTGTATGTATGAGAAATACAAAATAATCAAATACTTATATTCTAATATCCATTATAGAGAATACAAAACAAATAAACATGTGTATTCTAGTACATATTATGGGGAATACAAAACAAGTTAATATTTGTCTTTTAGTACCCATTATGGGGAATACAAAAACAAGTGTCCAAAACAAAATAATGGGTTTTTTTTTTGGACAAAACAAAAACATCCATAGGCACAAGATAATGAATAGTTACACAAGATAATGAGTAGTCTATACCTTGGAGGAAACAACTTTAACATTTTATGGGCCCCTATTGTTTTCCTCACTCCTAACATGGCTTGCAATAGTACTAAAAAGTGAGTGAGCTTGAGAGATAATAGTAAACATGGAGAGGAATGTACTCCAAGAGTAGTATGAACAAATCACAAACAAATAAAAAATGAAACTTTTATGTTGCATGTGTTGCTCCTATCATGCCTCTATTTGCACGGATGTGAATCATGGCTAACATCCTTCTACAAAAGAGAATATTTCATTTTGTTTGCTACATTATTCCTATATCATATGTTTGACCTAAGGTGTTTAGTGTTTATTGTTTGATTATTAATGGTTGAAATGGAAAAAATATATTTTAAATTTAATAAAATGAATTTATTCGGGAGTTGATATTGTATTAGTATTGGAGAAACAAATATGATTTTTTTTTTTTTATCTTATATATTGTAGAAGTGGTAGATGGTTTAGAAGTGGACATAGGATGGTCATAAATAGTTAAAAATAAATTCTAGAAGTCCAATTTTAATGGTAGATGATAGTGTTCTAAGTGAAAAAATAGTGTCTTGAAGCTCATAATGAAATTTCAAATGATGAATTAATATCGTGAACCTCATCGATGTTTCAAAATGACAGTTAAATATATTGGGTGACAAAATTAGTTAATGGAATTAGAGGCATTGGTGGAAAGTTGGAAGAAGATGAAGTTGTGAAGAAGATACTCAGATCTCTTTCAGAATTTTATTGTTCTAAAGTATCTGCTATTGAGGAAACTAAGGATTTGGACAAATATACAATGGATCAGCTCTATGATGCTCTCACTGCCTTTGAGATGAGAAAAATTTAAGTTGATAAGCCTAAGAAGGAATCTACATTGAAAACCAATAAAAAAAGTGGAAGATGATGTTGATCGGGATGAAGATCTTGATGACACAGAAGAAAACTTTGTGAGAAGATCAAAGAAGGCACCAAAAAATTCAGAGGTAAGTTACCCTTCAATATTTTAATTGTGGAATAATTGTTCATTATGTTGGTCATTGATGCTGCTAGGATATGTTGTTGTCATTGATGTCAACATATTCTTGTGATTTATTGCTCTGGTGATTGCAGATTGGTTTATTGGGATCATGGTTTGGTATATGGAGTATTTCTAGTAGCATTATATCTTTCTGTATTGGTTTTGGTGATCCGAAAAGCTTAATTGATCATATCATATGATTCAGTTTGCAATTTGTTTTTTTGATCAGTGCTTTGCAGAGTTCGATATTTCCTCTGATATATTCCAGTGTGATCATATCTTGAGTTGTGTTCTTTGGAGATTGTTTGGGATGGTCTTGTGTATCTTCATTTCAGATGGTTCGTGATTTGGTGCTCGGCGAGTTATCTTTCTTCGTGACAGTTGTTGTTGTTTAAGTGTTCTTGAAGTTCAGATGTTGATCGATGAAGATTTGATAAGTGGTGTTGGTGCAGCTGTTGTTGATGATTATAACGTGTTTGTTGGTGTTTCCTAGTTGTGTCCTATTTGATTTGATGATCTGCATTGATCGTTGTGCGAGTTCTTGGTGATTTTATTGAACCGGTGATGTTCTTCGTGTTATGCAGTATTCCTGGTGGTGTAGAGTGTTGCGGTTGATCTTGGTGTGATTTCCAGTGGTGATGAGTGTTTGGAGATTTGAGTTAGGCCCATGTCATGTCATTTATATCATTATATTGGTCTGGTGGTCGATCTTTGTATCGTGTGATGTAATCTTATAATTAGGTGTTGAGGGTTTAGTCGACCTTGCTGTCAAGTTTGATGAATTGTATAAATAGGTGTCATATTCATGTAATTTCGGTATGGATGTTGAGTCTACATTATCATAGAGTGGTGTTTGTGCAAACAAGGATTCATCTTTCAGTATGGTGTATCGAGTAGAGTTTTGGAGAGATGCAGAGAAGACATATGTGCTTAACCGGAACTGTCATCAGGCATTATATGAAGTTGTTATTGCAGCTCATTTGATTCTGGATTGTTGTCCGATCATTTTGTAAGTCAGTGAGACTTCCTTGTAAGGTAGTGAACCTTCCTTGAGGGTTGTAGCCTTTTGGGTTATTGTATCTTGAGTTGTAAGCTCTAGGCAGTGTGCCTGAATGTTGGTGCATTCCCCATTGTAATATTTACACATACTACTGCAGAGTATCATCTTATTGTGGGTAGGTTCCCACCATGTTTTTTCCGTTAACCGAGTTTTCCACGTCAAAATCTTGGTGTTGTGTGGGTTGTGCTATCTATCTAGTTATCTTTGTTGGTGTTGTAGTAGTTTATCATATTTGTGATTGTGGTTAAGTTTGTTGATCCGGTGAAAACTGATTCACCCCCCTCCCCTCCCCCCTCTCAGTTTTCCTCCATTGTTGTTTCCAACACATTATGCATCTAAACATATTTTCAAGGAAGATAAAAATAGAAGAGATGATAGCAACAAAAGAGAAGACAAAAGACATAAGCCTAAAAGAATTTGTATTCCAAGGAAAGGAGTCACTTGACTGAAGATGAGGAATGTGATAATTTAAATGAAGAGATATTATTTATGGCTATGAAAGTCGATAGTGTTAAAAATTGTAAGGAGTTTGATACCCTACCAGTCAATGAAAATAATGGAAGATCATTAATTGTGTGGGTTGCTCTACATGCAAAAGAAGTACCAAATGCTTAGGTGCTTGATATTGGGCGTTCCAATCACATGACAAGAGATAGAAGAAATTTCATTAATCCTCAAAAGTGGAATGGTGGATTAGTTAAGCTTGGTGGTGAAGATTCTACTCAAATTTGTAGTAGAAGAACCATAACCATTGATGGAAAGAACAAGACAGGGGATGTTCTATAGGTTAAGGGATTGAAACACAATCTACTTAGTTTCAATCACATGTGCAGTAAAGGATACAATCTTACATTTCATGAAAAGGGCTATAAATTCAAAAAATGTAGCTTGAGAAGATGCATTGCAGAAGAAAAAAAGACTTCTGGGAATGCTAATCATCTAAAGAAAGAAAGAAAAGTAGTTGTTTGTTAGCATAGAGTAAAGAATGTTGGTTGTGGCACAAGAGGATGGGACAAATAAATTTTGACAACATTGGTGAAGATCAGTTCTACACAAGTACAAAGAGATATGCCAAAAAATTATCAAACCCATAAGCACATTGTGCAAGGAATGTCAAATGGGATAGTAAACAAAGATAATATTCAAGAGAAAGGAGTTTTCTATTGCAAAACCTTCAAAATTGACACATACAAATCTATGCAGACCTACTAGGACAAGAGGACTAAATGATGAAATGTATTTTATTTTGCTTGTTGATGATTATTCTAGAATGACATGGGTTGCTTTTCTAAGAGAAAAATTAGAAGCCCTAGATAAGTTTAAAGCTTTCAATTCTATGGTTGAGAATGAAATAGATGTTAAGATTAACTTTTAAAGGTCTGATAGTGGAGGTGAATTTACATCAAATGAGTTTGATAAGTTCTGTCAAGATCATGGTATTAGGAGACATATGTATTCTCGTAGGACCACTCGACGGAATGGGGTAGCTGAAAGAAAAAATAGAACAATTCAAGAGATGGCTAGGACAATGTTAAAGGACACTAACTTGTCTAATGTAAAGTAGAAAAAGGATGTGCATACTATTGTTTATATTCTTAACATAGTACAGGTAAGGGCCAACCATTCTCAAACCACTTATGAGTTGTTGTATGAAAGAATTGTTATTGTCAAATATTTTAGAATCTTTGGAAGAAAATGTTACATCAAAAGAGATGAAAATCTTGGAAATTTTGACTCAAAAAATAATGACGAAATCTTCCTTGGTTAGTCAACAAGAATCAATGCCTATATATGCTACAAGAAAAGACTCAGAAAGATGGTTGAAAGCACAAATATCAAAGTAGATGAAAACTGGAATCGAACTATAGAAGAACCTAAGGGTTATGGAAAAGAAGGTGCTCCATGTATTGAGAAAAAGATGATAAATAGAAAGATGAAAAGGAAACAAAAGAAAAGGAATTAGAGAGGTCCCTAAGTCTCTAATAAGGAATGTCAAAAAGAATCATTCAAAAGATCAAATTATTGGTGATAAGATTGAAGGTGTGCAGATTAGTGGAAGATTTGCCAAGGCAAGTGAGGAAGTGAAACTTTGTTTTCTATCAAAGATAGAATCCAAAACATTTTCTAATTCTACTAAGGGTGAAGAATGGCTAAAGGAAAAGGAAGAAGAGTTTGATCAAATTGAGAAAAAATGAGAACTGGGAAAGAGTCCCTAGACTAGCAGATAGGAATGTTATAGGAACAAAGTGGGTGTTCCAAAACAAACTAAATGAAGAAAGAGAAGTGAAAAGGAAAAAAGCTAGATTGGTTTGTAAAGGATATTCTCAAGTAGAAGATATTGACTTTGAAGATACTTTTGCTTTGGTGGCTATGATGGAAACAAATAGAATATTTCTTGCATTTGCAACTCACAAAAACTTCAAGGTGTATGAGATGACTACCAAGCCAAAATTCTTGAATAGATATTTATAAGAAAAAGTGTACATAGAATAGCCTGATGGTTTTCAAGTGCCAAAGAATCCAAACATAGTGTGCAGACCAAAAAAGGCATTGTATGGTCTCAAGCAAACCAGAGAAGGCATTGTATGGTCTCAAGCAAGCAGAAAATAGTCTCGAACAGAACACTTTAATTGCTTGTTTTGAAGCAGAAAATAGACTTGAACAGTTGCATTAGGACATGGAGTCAAACTTTGCAACCATGTACATTCAATCCATTTTACATGATTCCTTGCAATAAAGTGCTCTTGAAATGGATCGATCGGTGACAATGTCCAATAACAACTGAAACCCACTAACGTTGATTGTAGAGATATAAACAACTAAAACAAATTGATTGAAAACAATTTCCAATATCACTGATTTTTTTTGTAATAGGTACTGACATAGTTCCACGAGTGAATATATTCAAACAATTTACATCAAAGAGTGATTCATAACTAGAGACTATAGAAACTTCAATAAAAATAATTAGAGTCCAAGAAAAATGCTTAGTAAAGCTTGTAGACAGGATAGAGGTTACAATGCTTGTTTGTCCTGAGAGTTGCAGATGTAAACCACATAGATTCCAGCCTCTGCTTTGGAAACTTGACTGGCAACTCCAATTCATTCATTCTGTGAAAACAACTTCGCTGGGAACTTCAATGTATTTGAAGATAGGCAAATTTCCAGTCTATGGCACAAGCAAACACTTTGATATTAGGTGTGATTACTTTGTAAAGAGATCGATTGGATAGAACCAAAAACCTATGAAAGATTGGCGTTTAACTCCAAAAAAAAAATCAATTCAACCAAAATGAAAGTTCAGGCAAGGGTTGCTTCCTAACTAGAACTTTATCAAACTGAGGGTTTCATGCAATTGCAAATTTGAATGCATATAAACTGATCATCAAATGAATGAGATTGCACTCACTCAAATACCCAATGTGTCGAGCCAAAAACTCATATCCTTATCCAGGTCAACCACCACACAAAATAGTACATAGGTTGGCCTTTTGTATATTTTTATTACTGCTATTAAAATAATAATATTATTATTATTATAGTGTTAAAAATTACTATTTTTTTTTAAAATTAAATGTTTTCATGGCACTAGTTCATTGGCGACATGGCAATCCTCCCCTTCAAAGCATTACTCGTCATCAAGCAACTTCAAATTTAGATATTCAAAAATCTCCACACCTTCCCAAATTGTGTCCTTGAGACATAGGTTCTACCACTTCACCAAATACTCTGATATGATCTTGTTTCTTAGCCTCTTTTCTCTAACATCAAAGACTGTCTAAGGCTCTAAAATCAACTTCTCCTCGTCATCAAGTGGTGGCAACTCCAATAAGGAGTGATTTGTTGTCCAAGAGCCTTCTTTAAAACAAAACACATCAAAATATTGTAAATTTTGTTGTTCTCAAGAAGTTCCAACTCATATGAAACCTCGTGAATCTTGTTAATGGCCTTGAATGGCCCATAAAATCGAGGTCTCAACTTTACAGGTCCACTTCCTTTGAGTGAGAATTCCCTATAGGGCTACAACCTCAAAAAAACTATGTCTCCTACCTCAAAAAACTTCTCAATTCAATGGCGATCCACACACAACTTTTTAGGCAGCCCATAAGTCTAAAAATATTTCCAAAGAAAAGGTCAACAATTTGTGGAGCCTTGTAAATAGCATGGAAATGAGCATATTTAGTGAACCTATCAACAACCACATACATATAATTCTTAACCTATACCTTTGGAACTATAATGAAATCCATGAAAATACTCTCTCATTTTTTATTTGGAATGGGTAGGGGTTGCAACAAACAAACTAGAAATGCATACTCTATTTTGTTTTGTTGGCACACCCTAACATGCTTCAACACATCATTTTGAGCCCTTTCCATGAAAATATGTTTCCTTGCTTGTATGTCTTGTAGTAACCTAGATGACTAGCAAGTGTTGTGCCATGGTATGCCCTCTATTGGTGTAATTAAGGTATTTTACCTTGGTTATTTCTCACCTAGGTCCTAATTACATGTCACTTAAACTTAGCGAACTACATAGGAGTTGTTGGAGCATTTTCACTTTAGGTGTGTTGGTTGAAAATCTTGTACACTTGGGGAAATATACAAAATTGTGGCTTCAACCACAGTGTGTGAGTAAAACTCTCCTAATTAAGGGAAGGCTACCCCTATCTACAACTAAACTAATTTAATATGAGTAAGACAATAGTCTTTCTTCTTCTTTCAAGAAAAACTATACTCTTTTCTCTTCACAGAAAAGTAATAGCAATTGGAAATAAATAACAGCAAATACAGAAATGAGACTTTTTTGTAGGATTTTTGGAACATAAAGGGAAGAAAAGTATCCGTGAAGGCACAAAGACCTCCGTCACTTCCCCGGGACGGGAAAACATAAAGAAAGCTCAAAGTCTTCAACTATCTATTCCCCTATCAACCTTTTTAGATGATTTTCTGCTAACTAAGCACAATATATAGCAGCTCAAAGTCTAACTACATGATGCACTTCACCTTATTACATGCACAAGTCTTAAAAATAGAAGTAGCACAAAGTCTACAAGCTATCTTCCCACTTTAGCTTTCCACACTAGTTTCAAATATGATAAGCAGCTCAACGTCTGCAAGACCAAACCTGAAAACCAGACATATAACTCTAAATACAATTAGCAGCTCAAAGTCTGCAAGATTGAATTTAAATCCCTCTTTCACAATAGAACAAAACTCACAGTCAACTCCATAAAATGTCGTCATATAACAACTTGAATTGGCACAAAGTCTCAACACAACTTGCCTCTTTTATTTAAAGCAATCTGATTTACATCTAAGCTCAAAGTCTTAGAGTGCACATATAAACTGGCAAAATTTTGTTGTATTGCCAAAAGATAAAAATTACAATAGACCCCCTCAAGTATTTATAGGAGAGGAGTCATGAGAAAAAGGTGGGAGGATCCCAACTAACTCAAGAGAAAATCTCTCAACCACCAAGATTTATTCAATAACTAACTATGACTTATTCCAACTACAATCCTAATTGAACACAACTTGTAGTTGTTTTACATGTAATTACAAAAGTGCAAGTAATGAGTTAACTTACAATTACAAAGTTATGTTTTTACATGTAACTTGTCAAAACAAAATTACAAATGCATAACTAAAACTATTCCATGTGTCTAAAGACACGACTCTAACTGCATCATCCTTTGTCTGTGATGATCTTCATGTCGCTTCAGGATGCTAGAACTTGAAGTATTCTGGATTGGTAAAGACATCTTGAACCGGAACAGGAACTTGCATCATTGTCTTCTTTCTTAGGGCAGTACTAGCTTTTCAAGAGGGAGAGGGTTGCCTTCCTCTTTTCATGTGATGACCATCTTTGTCTTGAAAGCATTCTATGCTCTCAACCATGAATTGTTGTTGTATCTCTTCTTTGTATCATCCTCCAATCTTGAAATCTGCTTGCAAAATAAGACCCATGTCTTAATTCATTGATTTGGTAGGTCGTGTGTACAAACCAAACTGACATGGGAAGGGTTAAATTGGTGCAAAAATGGGCTCATAGGTGAATTTTGGGTTCTAGAAGTTGCATTACATGTGTGGGGAAAACAAGAGCATTAACTTGCAATTGTGGAGAACAAACATGCAAATTCATATGTGTAATGGGTAACTACAAGTTTGCACTTGTAATTGGACCTTTAAAACTCATTGTCAAGTGTTTTTTTAGTGCATTTTGGACCAATTTCGGGTTCTGGATGGCTGACTGCAAGTGAAGACTTTAAATGGGAAAAATGAATGAAGGTGTGAAATGAGTGGATGAAATGGTAGGAATGGTATGTACGGATGATGGAAATGAATACGAGTGAAAATGAAAAGATTTTGGGAAGATCAACTTTATGAAAATGGGAAGAACTTTCAACTTATAATCCGATTTTAAAAACCCGATTTTGAAAAAAAAAATGGGTATTTTTCAACTCAGAAACTTGGAATTTCACCAAAAGATGATTAAAATATTCCAGCCAAAGGGGAAGATCAATTATTTTCATCCTACTTGCAATCGGGATTTAAAATCCCGAATGCAAGTAAAGAGAGAAAATGGGGAAGATCAATGTTATTTACAAATTGCTTTGCAAAGGGGAAAATCTCTCACAAAACCGATTTTAGGCAAGAACTAACAAAACAAACATATATACAAATTGATCAAGGAAACCCAAACAAACAAGAAATAAAAACAAAGAAAAAAAGGAAAGAACCATACCTTGATCAATCAAAATGCCCTCCAAGAAGAAAGAAGCAATCCTTGAAAGAGAAGACAATGAACCTCATAAATATATACAAGAAGGAGATTCAAACCCTAGCCATGTTTTTCCAAAACACCTTATGCAGCAAAAACCACTATCAAAATGGCATGAGAATTGGTCAAATCTTCATCCAAACCCCACGCCTAAGCAAGACAAGCAAAAATGATTTGGAAGAAGTAAGATTCGTGGCACTTAGATGAGAAAAATCGTGGCATTTTTCAAAAACGTTTTTGTTGTTAAAACACCATAAAACCAACGATAATGTCTTCCAAATGGCATAAAGAGAGTTGGAAAATGCATGAAAATAGCAAGAAATCCAAAACGCCTTCCTCCTCCTAAGATTTCTCCACAAAAATCGATGGAAATTGTCAACAAAATCCTTCAACAATGTTGGTCAGATTTTTGGGAAAGAACAAGTTTAAAATGCATGCAATAAGAAAAATCGGGTTTCTTAAACCTTTTTACATGTTTAAAATGTTCACTTTTCCCCTCATAAGGCAAAATCGGGTTTGTGAGAACAAACAAGTTTAAAATACTTGTAATAGGGAAATAAAACTCCCATTACAAGTTTTAAACAACTCAACAAAAGACTAGTAAATGGAAAATAAAATTCCTTTTACAAGTCAAACAAAAACAACTTGAAAATAAAACTTGTAATAGGGAAATAAAATCCCTATTACAACTTAAAGTGACTTTATAAAACTTGTAATGGAGGAGAAAACCCCCTACCATAAATTAAAATCACTTAAGTGAAACTTTTTAAAAGAATTACAAATTTTATTTTAACTTTATAATTTAAAGTTCACTTGTAATATGTTTAAAGTTCACTTGTAATCCGGATTCGGGGGGCTTCTTTTCATAGTCCCTTTTCCTTTTTTCATTGTATCTAAGCAAGGATATAGGGTTTTCTTCCTGATTATTTCCCTATTGAGCTCTTGAATCAGTTTTCATATATATATATATATATATATATATATATATATATATATATATATATATATATATATATATATATATATATATATATATATATATATATATATATATATATATATATCAGTGGCTTGCCACTTTTGCCAAAAAATATATATATATATGCCCAAAAAGTTCCTACAATGAATTAAAAGACAAAAAGCAACAAGGGGAAAATAAAAAATAAGTTACAAGTTCTAATTTCATAAAGTGCACTTGTAATTAATTACAAATTTCCCTACAAAGACTAAAACAAAGGAAAACATTAAAACTTGCAACTTAAGGAAAATTTCCCACCTGCAGTCAGGGAGAAAAAACTCGAAATTGAAGGAAAGATATAGCAAACGAACTCAGAATGCGATGAAATTTGAAACGCAGTTTGAGGATAGACTAAGGATTAAGCTAGTCCAGGGGTAAGGATAAATTATGCCTCAGTAAGCGTGCCTTAGAGTAAATTTTTTTTCATTTTTTGACAAAATTTTTATGTAATAGTCCATCATTTTTTAAAACAAAAATGAGGACAACAAGGTGCACTTATCATGTTATCTCTTTATCATATACACCTTCTGTGGGAGCACTTTTCCACCTTTGGTGGGTGATCCACCTTTTGTGGTGTTATCTCACTATCACCTTTCTACTTTAGGTGGGATGATGTATTTTCATTTAGGCTATCATGTTATGAGATATCGACCCTTGGCATTATCTCATTCACTCCTTTGTAATCACCTTAACTATATAACCAAGGGGCCTCCTGTTTAGATTTGTTCAGTTATATTGCATCATTGATGAGAATACAATTTATTCTTGTCACATTTGTTCTCTCTTGTTTTTTTGATATTCATTAGGCATTTAGATCTTGGGTGGCTACCTCCATAGCCAATTTTTACAGCCTCAAGATTCCTTCCTTCACCCTAGATTCTAGCACAAGATACACCGAACTTTGTAAAGGATGAGTTAATCAACCACCATGAACCTATCATCTTGTAATTTTCCATTTAAATATCAGTAGCAATTGTGTGCTTGGCATATCCAACCATTATGAAAGCATTCCAATCAACGCATCTATCAGTCATAGAGCAAAAATAATATTTCCTAGATAATGCATCGTCCACCACATTATTTTATCCCTTAAAATACTCAATGTCAAAATCATAAGGTTGGAGTTTTCTTGCCTATTTTCACTTTTGATCCTTCAAAACATTCTAATTGAAAAAGAATTCCAAGCTATTGTGTTCTACTTTAACCACAAACTTTCCATAAAGCAAATATTGTCTAAATTTGGCTAGTACAGGCATAATGGCCAACATCTCCTTGTCATAAATATAGAAACTTTTTTTTGTATCCTTGAGAAACCTACTCTCAAATGTTATGGGGTGTCTATTCTGCATCAAAATTGATCCAATCTCCTCTCTTGAAGCACCACACTCTAGAACAAAAAGAAGTGATATACGTGAACTCGTTACCTCCTCGGGCTTGTCAAAAGCTATATATCCTAAATTGCTTCAAGAGAAAGCTCCTTTGTCAAATGTATCAATGGGCTTACAAGTTGTGAGAATCCCTTGACAAACCTCCTATAATACCGAAAAATCCTACAAATCGCCTCAAATGTGTCAAATTCCTTAGTCTAGGCCAATTTTTTATTACCTTGATCTTCTCCTCATCCACACTAACCCCTTGGACACTAATCTTAAATCCCAAATATAATATTTCAATCAAACCAAACTCACATTTGGATGCCTTGGTGTAAAATGAATGCTACTCAAGTATGCTCAACACCTCATCTGCGTGCCTCAAATGATCCTCCCATGTTTTACTAAAAATCAAGATGTAATCAAAGAAGACGAACATAAATTTTCTCAATTGCAAAATAAATACTTGATTCGTGTAAGTTTGAAAGGTGGTGGGTGCATTGGTCAACCCAAATGGCATGACCAAGATCTCGCAGTGCACCCTTATGATGATACCTAGAATAGGAGAAGTATGTCACACTATGAAGCTCATTTATCAACTCATTGATCCTAGGTATGGAGTAGTGATTTTTTATTCTTTTGATTAAGGGCTCTATAATTGATGCACATCCTCGCAGTCCCATCTTTTTCCTTCCCCAATACTACAGATGAAGCAAAAAGGTGAGAACTAGCACGTATGTGCTCTATGTCTTGTAGCTCCTTAATTTCCTTCTCAATGTCTTCCTTGTATCTCCTCAGGTTTTGATAGGGTGTGATGATAACGGGTTTCACTCCTACCTCAAGCTTAAGCATTGCTAAAAGCCCCTATCTAGAGGTAAATTAGGAGGAATTTTGTCAAAAACCTTGCTATGTTTGTCCAAGATGCACTAAATATCCACATGGTAGGACCTTGCATCCTTGGATGGACCAGTATTTGTATCAAGGCATTATGTTACCCAAGCCACTTGATCCCTACGAAAAGATCTTCATCCTCTTAGCTAAAACTACCATGGGACATCCATTTGAAAGGCCACAAAGAACTACCCTCCCTCCAATTAGATTTGAACTTCAACTCGCGGCTTGATAACTCTCTGTAATTTTCCAAAAATATGCAACCATTGCATTCCCAATAGCAACATTGTATCATTAATGTCAATTGAATAGAAATCATCTTGCATCGTGTCCTAAAGTCAACTCCAACTATTGGTTGCAAGGAATAGTATTTGTTGGCCACTATAACATAAACCCTTTTAAGTCTTTTATCCACAATCCCTTACTAGTTACTAGTCCTTCATCAATGAAATTATGTGTGGACCCTCTTATCAATAAAAAATGTCACCCTTTTTTCTTGCAAGACTCCTCTAACACATAAAGCACAATATCTAGGTGCCCTTGAAATAGTTCTTCAGGTGAATATATTCAAGCAATATATGTTTGACAATTTACATCATATAGTGATTCTTGATTATGGACCATAGAAACTTCAAGTAGAACAACTATAGTCCAAGAAAAATGCTCAGTAAAGCTTGTACACATAGATCAAAGGTTACAATATTTGCTTATTGTGAGAGTTGCAGATGTAAACCGCTTGGCTAATACACCCACACAAATGCCTAGTTTACTTTGGCAATAGTTGAGCTAGCCTTTATTTAACTTGAGTGGTAACTCCAAATTGTTGTGTGAAGAAAACTTTGTTGAGAACTTCAATTTGTTGCAGATAGGCAAATTTCTAGTCTATTACACCTTAAAAGTGGTGCATAACACCAACAAATGCCCTGATATTACCATGAACCACTCTTAGGGCGATTGTTGTGCAAAAAGATCACTTAGACATAATCAAAGTGTTAGTTTTAAGCTGACCAAAACAATAAACAATATTAACTATAATACAAATTAAAAGCCAAAAACTAACAATTCACAATAGCACAAATTTTATGCAATTCGCCAATGTAAGCTACATCCACAAAGAAACATCCACTTGTATTATCCAACAAAGAAATAAATTACAATCTCATAGCTTTTCACATTCCACAACCACTTATTTATCAAGCCTTTTTGATAATTTTCAAAGGTCGATTTATATACCAGAACAAGGACGAACTCATTTATTAAAATAATAAACAATCTTTGCTTCAAAGGTGTTGTGTCTAAGCCCCCAATTGGAGAGGCACTACCCCCAACAATGCCTATTGAGAGTGTTGGCCCCAAACCTCTACTATGGGCTCGACCCTTGGGCTTCCACCAAAAGGATAGTCGTCTAGAGTCTCGCAAGAGGGGCTCTTTCCCCTTGTACAGCTCATTAATTGATTTGAGGGAAAACACAATTGTTTAAGTCACCAAATATTAAGCTTGATAACATGATTAGTCACCACATACCAACACAAAGATCTGTGGGAAGAGTGACATTAAACCTCAAACAAAAACTAAAATGAAAGTCACTACATTAAAGAAAGGGTTGTCCCCTACATGAAACTCTAAACAAACTGAGGTTTTCATCCTAGTTAAGACTAAATCTACACTTAGCAAATTTGAATGCATAAAAACTCATCATCAAATATATGAGAGTGCACTCACATATATACCCAATTATATACCCAATTGGTGGCACCAAAAACCCAAAATATCCTTATCCAAGTCAGCCACCAAACAAAACAACACATAGGTCAGCCCTTAAATTTTATTATCATTTATTAAGAAAAATTAACACATAGGTCAACCCTTAAATTTTATTATCATTTATTAAAGAAAAATTATTATTATTATTCTATTAAATTATTAATATTATTATTATTCTAGCAATGCCAAGAAATCACTTTTTATTATGAAATTATAATGTTTTCATGGCACCAATTAATTGGGGAGATGACAACTCTTACAATATAACTTGTGTCGTGTATGCCCTAACATAATGTATATGCTCTTACAAATTGTATACATGTAGTACAATAACATAGATGCTCTTCCACGTGACAAAATCGTTCTTACAACAATGAATCTCAAGATAATTTATTATACAAGGTGCACAACACCTTCCTCCCTCCTGCACCAACTTTATGATCTTTCAAAAACTGAACCAACCAACAATCAAGGGACAAATTGTGTAATGATAGAATTAATTACATCTCGTCTCTCCATCAAAAATAGTCTTCAGTCTTCAATCTTCTTGTGGAGTTAACTAGACCTCAAAATGGAACTTCAAAATCATGAACTATACAATCCAATCCCAACTTACAGATTAAAATAAACCTTTGGGCCTCCTGCTTCCATTAGAGATGGTGTTCACATAGATTGATTATCATAAGCCACCCTTCCCGCCCCCCTCAAAACATTTCGAATCTTTTTTTCATTTTGTTTTTGCTCTTTTTATAGTTATTTTTATTTTATTTTTAAAATATCGGAGGACCCACTATGGATAATACCTTTTGAATACTGAGGATTTAGTAATAAACACCATGGATCAAGGCATTAGTCTTAATGCATTGAATTGGACCTTCAGACTAACATGGTTACTCAAATTTGAAACTTTGATGATAAAATTTTGTAACAAGCGTAAGAAATTATGTGAAAATGTTGACGGCAGAAAAAGTACTGCCTTTTTTCACACGTCAAAAAAAATGTAATATTAAATATATTGACAGAACAAAAATACAAACCAGTTTTAAAACAGCTTTTCTCGCTCAGCTATAAATCCTCTAGCTCTGAGCAGAGATGAATAAGTACATCCACTAGAGAAGATAACTGGCCCCTATAGTGGTCAACAAGAGGATTATCTTAATCTAACATAGAAACTAAGCAAAATGCAGATTTCTGGGGCCTACAGTCTGCCCCGTGGCTGTCTTGTTTCTTGATATAAATCGTAGGTTTCTCCATGATTAACAAATTTTGTACACAATCACCGGTTCATAAATATATTACATGGGTGAAGAACTTGCGTTCCCAATCACTTGTATACATTGAAGAATCTTGGTTTCATCTACATTGTTCTAGATACGTGGATCTAAGATCTCTTTATATAACTGCCCAAAATGCCATTATGTGATGTAGTGAAATGCACCACATATCAACTGCAGCGGATCAAATTTCCATACTTCAATGCACTAAAATAGAACAAGATTATCAATTGCAATTGCATGTTCAAATGACATGCATTGCAAATGATATCACATCAAATGTTCTGTACAAAATTGAGTTTATAAGTTGCAATCTAAATGCCCGAATCAGGTTTTGATCTTCGGTTTACATGCATCTCCCATCTGATAGAAACTGAACAAGATGTTTGTATACACGGTGAGAACAGTTATCAATACAACATTTACAAGTGAAGCAGTAATAATACACCAGCAGTTATTCACAATAGTCAGCAATGGATACCCAAGTTGATTTGTCCCATGCATGTCCATTACTTTACCCTCGACCTTTTTGCAATACCACCCTCTGATGGAGGTGGCCCTCGCCTAAGCCTTCTGAATGTACGTTTTGCCACAGGAAGCTCAACAACGGGCTCATCTTCACTGTCTGTAGAAATTTCACTCTCGCCTGCATAATTATCAATTTAATTTGTTAGTCATAACCACCTTCCTATGATATTAATAAAAATTGATAGACCTGAATTAAATACTAGATTTTCATCATCAAAAACCTGTGCCATATAGTTTTTCCATTTTTTTCATAATTATCCACAATATATAAAATGAACGGCATGCCTTCAATTGTAGTCCAGTGTAATTTCCCTAAAAAAATAAAGCTAGTGAAATTTAAACTAAATAACTAGAAAAGCATTCTCTTCTTGAGAATTCAGACTTACAAAATGAAAAAAGCAAAGAGACGACTCTCACATGGAAACCACCAATTACCAATTAATCAGATAATTGAGAAAAACCATTATGTGTAAGGCTCCAAACACAGACTATTCTCACAGCATCCCAAACCTCCCCTATTTTTGAGGCAAGTAAATGACACGTTATTCTCTCCCACTTACCTGCTCTAAGAAAAAGCCATCTTGTAAAAATTTAACTGTCTTAAAAAGTTTTTATATCATATTTGTCAATGAATAAAGCAGCCTCTTCTTAAAACTGTTTCACGACTGGTACTAATATCTTCACTCTCACGGGTTGCTCCTTTGTCAGATATAGGGGAGGTCACATGGGAACCACCTAGTAAAGAATGGATAAAGGTCAATTTCGATGGTGCTTCTAGAGGAAATCTGGGAATCTCAGGTGTTGGGGTAGTGGCGAGGGATAATAATGGATCTATCCTCTTCAAAGGAGCACAATGCTTGCAAGATGGTACGAATAAAGAAGCAGAGGCTCAGGCGGCACTTCTGGCAACTGAGTTGGCTTTAAATATGAAAGTACAACGGCTGCATTTGGAAGGAGACTCTCAGGTAGTCATTAACGCAATTGCTAAAGGCAACACTCCATGCTGGAAATTAAATCGTTGGGTGTCTATTATCCGAGAGAAACTCAAATCATTTGTGGAATTTCGTGTCTCCAATGTCAAGCAAGGAGCAAATGCAATGGCAGATTTGCTCTCTAATATTGGTTGTGAAATGGATAGTTATATGGCCAAGTGGTGGAAAGGAGATGGAAGACTGTGGAGGTGGTCTTAAATGCAGTCTTAGGAATTCGCAGCCTACAATATGTAAACAAGGAAATTTTTGGCAAGTACACCATGCAAGCTGGCGCTTGCTCTTTGAAAGTGATAGTTATCCATGGCAGGTCGCACGTTTTAGAGAGGGTGGCGGATGGCAGCAAATCTTTCGTGCAATCTCATGGATTTTACGCCATCACTCCTGCATTTATTACTCATCCCAAACGATGGCAGAATTTATTTCCCTTTGGTTTGCGAGCTAGGGGTTGTATGCTTTTTAATTGATGTAGTACTTTGTGGCTCTTATGACATTGTTATTGCAGAAGCTGGAGCGATTTCATTCTGCAGGTGATCACGGAAGCAAACTTCACCCTGCGCACAGATAAGAAGTTGGTGCCATTCCTGGGCAAAGTGACGGAGAAGAGGATGCAAGGACTCTTCCGTTACAAGGCGGAGAAGTTGTGGAGTGCGGCTCGCCTCATGCTTGCAGAGGAGGTGGTGTATATCCATTATCACTACTGGACGAATATGGAGGTGTACTCCTTGATTCTAGCATGGGCATGCGAGTTTGAGCTAGAGGTGGAGAAAATCAGACTCACATTGACCAAACTGATTGATGGGGAGTACTTGATCAACCTCAACTCACTTCTGGAGTGGGTTGTGCCCCGAGTAGGCATTCGCATCAAGGAGGGAGATGACCAGGAGGAGCTGATGCCTTTTGTCCGTGGGCCGGAGGATGACATAAAAGAACAATGCCGTGAACGTGCTCGCATTGGATGGGAAGCTATGAAGATATATGTAAAACTAATTAGGGCGGATGAAGTCTTTAAGGCTTTAAAGGTGGTTGCATGGATGGAGGTCGGTAGGGAGCTGAGAAACAGGTTTGAGGAAGGTCGGGCTGTTCAACTGGTGGCGAGCTTGGAAGGTTACCCCGACTTTGGATGTCCGGATTGCATCTCAAAGATGAAGCGTGAAGCGGCAAGGGGTAAAGCTCCGGCCGACAAGGTGGATGGGGAGAAGGAGAACCAGAGCGAGAGCGAGTGAGTGGCCATCTGGCCATTGTTTTTTACATGCTTTACTAAATCATTGTTAATAGTAGCTTTTAAAACTATATTTCTGTAATATTTGGCTGGCGGGAGAAGCACTGGACTGGTTCATTTTTTGGCTTGCATAGGCTGTATGGTTTTAGAGTAGGCTGTATGGTTGTGGATAGTATGGGGATTGCTGTTTACAGCATGTAAATGGTTTATGGGAGATGGTATCTATGTATGTTCTTAAATTCTGCATTTATGTAAGTAAAAAACTATTACCGATCAAAAAAAATATATCTTCACTCTCACTACTAGTAACCATTATTTCTTCACTCTCTCTGGACATGTCATTCCCACCTATATGATACACTTAATTTTAATGAATAAGGATTATCTTTTTATTATGCACTCAGAAAATTATTGTAGTAATCTTAAATGTTCAATATGTCATACTCAATTACTAGTTGCACCATGTAATTTTTCACTACAATTCACATACCTGCACACTTAAACACGAGTAAACTGTCAGTCAAGTCTCATTACTTAAAATTTAATAAAACATGGTTTTTGAACTTAATCTTTTTGTAAGCTACCAAATTAACCTCAGGAACAGGAACAGGAACCAAATTCAGCAGACCATGGCTGCCTACTCCCACAATTCCCAACCAAGCAAGAAACTAGTAGTCAGACTTCTAAATCCAATAAAGAGATTGATACTACGAGAAGCCGAGTTTACTACAGAATGACCATGGATTGTTACACAAGATTCTTTCAATCTATTCAAAGAGCCACAGAAAAGCCAAAGTTATGCCGATAGTGAGGAGAACACAGATACCTCAAAATGGCTATAGAATCAGAGGAAATTTGTGCTTCTGCTTTCTCTAGTTAAAGCAAATCTTATTGTAGTGTTGCTTACTTGTCAAACAAAATACATTGTTATTTTGTTGTTGCTTACAAATAAAATGCAAGTGAAAATGACCATCGATTTAGGGTCTACAGTGCAATTCTAGTAGTCAAAAAACAAACAAAATGGATTGAAATTGTGACCCACTGCTGGAATTGCCTCAGAATGCCTCGACATAGCTGGAATCATTCAGGCATGCTTATGCATGATTCCAAATGAATCCATACACCAAAATCTGTATCCAAGATAAATCCATTGGTGAATCAACCCAATTCCAATTCTAAAATTAATCATAACCAAGTACACCTTGTTTTTTGGGTCAATTATGTAACATAGTGTAAAAGGTAATCGAATTGGAACTCAAAACCTACAGCAAGTTGATCAATACGTTTTCCAAGAGAAATGGACTTGTAAGAAAGGACAATATAGAAGTTTCTACTAGTGCAAACATCACATCTTGTACTGATTATGGTAACTAGAACTTTGTGGCATGTCAATTTACACTGTTCTGATTAACTGTATCTGGCATGTATTTTTTAAGGCAAAGATGACAATACAGCAGTTGCAATTATAGAGGAGTCATGACACTTTCAAATGTTATTTTCAACTTCAAATTTGGACTTAAAGATTCTTGAAAGGAGCATCTATTTTTAGTAAGTCACCCAGTCAGGTCCATTTATTATCTTTCATCATTAGGATCAACTCTAATAGTCATATTTCAATTCCAATGCATTTCAACCATTGTTGCTAATTGGGTGTATTATTGAACTATATTTAATTAATTTCACTAAGGTGGCCGTTTTAATTAAAATAATTTATCGGGCACCTCAGTGTTATATCTCATTGTAAAGAGAACAAAAAGTTTTAAATGTTGAGATGCTTAAAAGTGACTTTAAGTGCTGGAAATGTTCAAAAATTAATTAAATTAGTAAAGTGATTTTAAAAGGAAGTTTCTCAAAAGTTCCCTAAAAAGATTATAAGAAGGATGGAGAGCTCATGTGGTATGTTGAGTTTATTATTTCCAATATTTGTCTCTGAGGAAACTATAAGTGGTTCTGTAGATTTGGACTTGGCCCATCTCAACCTTCCTGAGGACAAAATCCCTCCTTAAGAGGGCTAGCTACTGTAGTGAAAGATCTATTCTAGATGATTATTTGTTGGAGATATCTTACAGGTATTTCACAATGCTTTCAGATTTGAGATTTCTTGTGTGGCTTCTTTTAGTGGCAAGAGTGTAAGAGAGTTTTGGTGTGGGTTATTTCATATCTTTCCTTGTCAATTGAGAAGGTTTACTTCTTAGTGTGGGATTCAGTCTTTCATTATTGGCGTGGATTCATAACAAGAGTTTCTTTCATGGCATGAGACTTTAATCAGCTTTAGCGTGGAGAGTTTTGGACAATACTTGCTTGGTGTGGTGTAATGTCCCCACTTTCTAGGACATCATCCAGATGCTTAGATTCACCTGTTAGCCATCTCCGCAGGTGAAGTTCAGTGGTTGGAGATGATTGGCTTACCAAGGAGGGGCTTATACTTAGTTACTTTTGGCCTTGGTGAATTAAACATTTTAAAAGGTAGGCAATTAACTATGATGTTATAACCCTCATGCTGGGCGTGGCTTATGAAAGGAAAAGATTCCAAAGGAATCTTTTAATGATGCCTTGAAGGGGTTTGATTAGGGTTAAAACTCATAAAAGATTGCATTGGCATTCATTTTTGCCATTCTTGATTTATTTTTCATCGACTCTTGTTGAAGCATGTCTGCAATTTCAGATCTGCAGGGGTTAGGAACGAAAACACCCATATCTTCACAGATTGGACGTAACCCTAATCAGTTTTGGCTCAATCCAACATAGTAGCGCCTAGAGAAGGTTATTTCAGGTCATCCAATGACCAAACTGTGAAGTTATTCAGCTATTACAGCAACGAGGGTGTGTCGACATTAATTCTGGTCCAATTGGAGGTCACTTACAGCAGCCACGCCATTCATTATTGCAGCCGTGCCTTTGGTACAGCAGGCCGTACCCCTGGAAGGGATCCTTAGCATCTCAAAAAATAAATTGCAGGGGTTTAGCAGTTGGATTTGTTACAAATTTCATTGTTATTAATAAACAATTGCGGATCACCAAGTTATTCAGAGGAATTCAAGCAAGAGAAGGTTATATGAGCACTTTATTGGGAAAATTGTCAGGATTTGGGATTCTAGCCTGGAGACTCTGAAGGATTTGCATTGTATATGCATAAATTGTTTTTGGTAATTCATTTTAGGACCAATAAAACTCATTGGTGCTGTTGATACATTCTGGAAGCACCTACATCAGCATTTTCTTCAATTCAGCTAAATAACAGAGCTCGACCAAGCAGGCCTAGGACTCCTGGTAGGCCAAACCTGGCGTTGATTGTTACAATTTGTCAATCTTGTGAATTCATTAATTGCTGGTGTAATAAATCAGAGTTCTGAAGATTTCATTTCAGTCAATTGTTCTTTATGCATTGCATTTGTTACTCATTCATCATTGCCAAAATCTCAAGTAAAAACCCTAAAAACTACAAAACCACAAAATTCACTCAAAACTTGAAACACAACTTCCGCTGGTCAAAGAAATTCAGTTAGATAAACCCTATCAGATTGGGTCAAGACTCAGTTGGCATCTTTCATGTGGGTTTTAGACTTTAGTAGTGAGCTGGTATTGAATCCTACTCCGCATAAGGAAAGTTATCTCTCTGCTGGGCGTAAATAGTGTGGAAGAGAATAAAGGTTGAATCTGTTGCAATTCACATCAGACCTGGGTATGTTCCTTCATTGGCAGTTCAAGCATATTTGTTGACTAAATTACCATTCAAGGGATGAAGCCAAGAGTTCTTTTGTGCAACTCTGAGTGCTGCAATGCAGATTGCAGACTTATATCTATAATAAAAGTTTTCTGTTTGTATTTTTGAGCACCACAAAATCGATCAGAGTCTGGTTTGGCAACTTGAGGTCAGGATTTATATCACTGCACTAGTAAATTGATGAACTCTATTGCTTATTAAGGACAAACACTGTCGTTTCTATTTATATGCAAAAGAAAATCATATATGTTCAATCAGCATATGTTTCTCTTCTTTTCTGAGTTATGAAATCTGCTTGCACTTAAATCAAACTCATTTTTATTGCCCTTGCAAGTCTGAAACACAAAACCATCAGCAAACTGAGTTTCCATGACCAGCAAGATAAAGTTCTTTATCAATGAATGCATGTCAACTGTTTGACATAATTCTTGAGCAATAAAGTAGAGGGGAGAGTGCTAAAAAAAAGTAGCAAACAGGGCAGGTCACTACAGCCCCTGATGGGGTCAAGGCACTACACCCCTTGTAGGGATCTGGGGGCAGCAGGGACAAGGGGCACTGCCCCTTGTGTAAGTTTGGGGGCAATGCAGCGGGGGAGATGTTTCCCCTAAGTCTCCTCATCCCAGAAACACGAGGGTTTGGGGGGGCGAGGAGGGGGAAGGACACATCCTCATGGTTCATTGCCCTAGGCTGAACTGAGGCAAACCCATGGCAACCCAAGGGAAGCCCAAAAAAACAGGAAAGTTTTTTTTCTAAACATTTTTATGAACAAAAAAAGCTTGTGTACATAATTTCACAAGGCGCATGTGACAAGCGATCAACCCCGGCCATCACAATCTTTTTTATTTTTCTAATTATATTTAAACTATACAATAGCATAATATAATTATTATTATAATGTAATATAATAATATATAATAGTTACACTAAATTAATATAATAATATTATAATTATATTATTATTGTATTAATATATCTATATAATACTATAATATCATTACATACTTATTGTGTTATTATAAATATATTAATATAATATATATAATTATAATATATCCATACAATAATTTCTTATAATTATATTACTATTTTACAAATATAATTATTAATTATTATTGTAATGGAATAAACATATTAATATAATAAAATAGTATAATTATAAAACAATGATAATATAATTATAATATATTGTTATAATATATTGATATGATATAGCTATTACATTACTGTATTATATTACATTATTATAATATAATAATAATAATATAATTTGTTTTATTAAGTCTGATTTTATCTTGATTAAATCCCAATTTTCACAAAAAATGTTATACTTTTGATCTGCCGATTTAACGACTTTTGCTGCTATGGTTTGTGTTGTCCCCAAACCTTGACCCCATTGCAAGCGTTGCCCCCAAACCCCCACGAGGAGTGTTGCCCTCAACCCCATTGGTGTAATGTCCCCTTTTGAGATATACCTAATTTTGTCCCAAAAAAAACAATTCCAACAAATGCAATTCATTTACAAATAGAAATCTATAATAAAATTACATAATTGATAATTGTAATGCCAAACTTAGAGAAAATCCTAAATTGGGTCTTATAAACAATATTAATTGACATCGAAGCATTAATATCAAGAATCTATGATCGTATATTATCCCCCTTATAGAAAATGACCCCGCACCCCGCAGTGCAACAGAAGTTGCAACTCCGTGTTAATACGGAGGTTCCAGGTTCGAAACTCTCGAACCTTGCTTGTTGCAGTGGATGTCCCCATGACATCTCTGGTGGCCCATGCAGATGTTTGTGCCCAAGCGTTCCCAAGCTAGTAGTGTTGATTTGGGGGTGTTAATACCCCTCCGAATACAAACGCAGGTGTTGGTTGGTTGTCCACACATGCAGACAGGCAGCAGTGAATGGCAGTTGTGCTTGGTGGCCCGCGCAGTTGGAGGCAAGATACATGGCGGTGCAGGGGGAGGTGTTTGCACGGAACAGAGGTGGGTGATGTGGTGAAGGGGGAGACATAAGGAGAGATGGTGTGGAGAGATGAGGAGAGGAGACATAAAGAGTGGAGATGTATGGAGTGATAAGGAGTGGAGAGATAAGGCGTGCATGGAGTGACAAGGTGTGATAAGTGGAGCAATAAGGAGTAGATAAGGATGCGGAGTGATAAAAAGATCAAATGGAGAGTAGAAGTGGAGAGATAAGGATGTTCGGAGCGATAAGGAGTTGATTCCAGATAGCAAATTGGAGGTGTTAATGCCTCATCAATCAAGAAATATTCTCGGGGATGGGGTCCCCCTTTGTGGCCCCACTGGTTCGTAGCTCCAGTCAAAAGCGATTACCGATCAAAAAAAAAGAATCTATGATCGTATACAAATAATCTTTATTCAAATCAAAGTATCCTAAAATCATCCATATCTATTTCATAGCTTATTCCCATGGTCAATAATAATAGGAATACAATGCAAAAGCTTGATAGAATGCCAAGAGCCACTCTTCCTCAACCAAACCCAGGGGCACAAAATGAACCTAGAATCTATTTGGCACCTTGGCCCACTAGTATAGTAGGATCTCCAGTCCAACCATCTTAGGGGTGGCATACTTGATGAGGGAAGACCAATGCTGCTGCATCTTACTATTTGAAAACATTTCACATTGATTCCAAACATGGTTGCTGATGAGGTAAATAATTACATATCCTATATTTCTTGTTGGATAGGCAATTTAATCATATAAGACAGACTTAAAAGCTTGCAATCAGATTTATGTGAAATAAATAAACACGATAATAATTGCATACTATTTATCTCCCTTAATATTAAAGACTATGGTTCTTAATTTCTAACTCCGGTTAATTTTTGAATTCTTCTCCAATTCAAACTCGATTGATATTTATTCTTATTTCTGCTGAATTTATTTATTCCTTGATTGATCCTTCTCAACTGAATTGATCCCCCTTTATATCTTCAACGGTGTAGGGAAAGGTTACATCTTTTCCTAAAGTTTGTGACCCTTGCAAGAGATGCGCCTCTTCCAAACTAAGTGTTGCCCTAATTACTGCCCTTAGTGCTTTTAAATGATTACGAATATAGGCTACGGTTAGATATACTACAGGCTGTGAATTGTTTGTAAGGGCAGCCTAGCAAGGCATGGCAATTGGTATCTCCACTCCCAGACACCCTTTAGTTATTAGGATCTCGTCACATAAGAAACTTGATTACAATGAGGGGGTCAATGTAATGTCCCCACTTCGAAATATAATTTAATAATAAATGATAATAATAAAATTAAAATACAAAAAAATAAAAATAAAAATAAAATTAAAATATAAAAGAATATAATTAAATATAATTAAAATTTGATTAAAGTTAATGAATGTTCGAAAGGCATGAAATGATAAGTTGTGACTCCCCCAAATATGAGGTATAAAGGGGAGGGAGAGAACTCATTTGAAGAGGGGATAATTTGCGAATCAGAAATGCAGATCTGATTTAAATAAGAAGTGCAGATCTGCTTGAGAAAGGTTGTGTCCCTTTCGAAGGGCAGAAATAATGAAGAGTTGCACTCTTTCAAAAGGGTGCTAATGGAGAAAGGGTGTGTCTCTTGCCAAAGGGCATACATGATGAAGAGGTGTGCCCTCTCCCTCACATTGAGAGATATAAAGGAAAGGAATCAAAGCATCCAGTGAATCACCATCAATCAGATCAGATCAGATCTGTTATTAAGTTATAGGCAGTACCATCTTTGTTCTTGGTGGTATGCATAGCGATGTGCTGAATATGTACGCTTGGTATATGAAGCCTGATAATATTCTTATGCAGAATTTAGTAGTAATATTAATTTAGACTACAATATGTATGACAGTCATAATATACATCCATAGTACAAAGCGATATTGCCATAACTTTGTCCTAAGTCATAAATCTATTCTAATCCTTCTATTCCCCAAGGGAGATTGGTGCTGCTAGGGAAGGGCAGAGTAAAACCACTTCAATAGAAAGCCCCAAGGGTGAAAGGACTCCTCCTGAAATCTGGGCTGCAGGCCCCAAAGGTGAATGTACTGAGTTCCGGTAATCTGGGCTACATTGAAGAGGTGGTGTCAAGCGCCCTAGGCAGCCAAGCCCTCTTCTGGGATCGGGATCAGATTGATTTGGATTTAGGCATGGTTTTAATGGCATCATAAGTTATATTACAAAGAATTAGTTAGTTATGCTCAATTAATAGCAATAGAAGGTAGTAACATAGATGTTGCCCTTGGTAATTGATAGCGTGTAAATAGGGGACATCAGAGTGATGAGGAATTGGGATCTAACTCCTGACTGCGTTGACTTAGACATTATTGTTGCACAACTTGCAAGAAAATATCTTTGGATGAGGCGACTTTTTTAGTACATAGCTAGTGGAATTAGTAGTATAACTCATTGTGGTTCAAGTGAAATTGAACCAAATGTTTGACAACATAGACTTTGATGCTTTTGATGAAAAGCAATATGAAGGTTCTTAAATATTGATTGTAAATTTCATTGTGTATTGACATTTGATATCACTGAATTATAAATTTATGAGTATTTTTATTTTTGCAAATTATGAGGTGTTTATATATATATATTGGCATTATAAGTATCATCGTTTTATATTATATGAATTTAAACTTTCAATTACATATATTATATAGTGTATATATACATATATATGTCTATAGTATATACATGTGTGTGTGTGTATATTCCCATACCCATACCCAGGGCGAAAAGATTTACTGTACTGAGTTCTCGTACCAGTACTAACACCTGCACTACTAACTTAGGTTTCATTAATTGTTGATAGGGTTCAACCTTCAGAGCTTCTGTTTCATTCATTGTTAATAAGGTTCATCCTTAAGAGCTTGATAAGGTTGAAGTTTGGTGGCAGTGGTTGCCAGTTCTTATCTTTCTTGGTACTTTGTTGATACTGTTATTCATTATGTGAGAATCTCATTTGAACCTTCAGTTTACAAGTCACCAAAAAAAACTATAATTGGCAATACCAAATGCCAAATCAATGACAAAAGGCAATCACTGGATAAAATTGAAACTAATATAAATCCTTGGGTATCCATAGACATTCATAAACAAACCTTATCCTGCAAAACTCTCAAATAAAATAAGAATTGGAATTCTTAGAAAAAAAGTTCAAGTGGGGAGTGTTCTGTGATTGAGACAAGACAAAGTATTTTACATTTTACAACATATATCCAAGACAAAAAAGCAAGAAAGTGAATACTCTCTTCGATGTTGGAATTAACTCTTTGCGTGTTTGGGTGCTCAGAAACTTACCTTTGTTGCTAATAGTAGTAACTATAGAATCATCTAGTGGTGTTACATTCATTTCCTCCACAGGTTGTGATTGCCGAGCATTGGAAAAGCCACCAGAAGAACGTTTGGCACTCACAGTGATTACACCATGTTCAACTTTCTGTTCAGGAATATCACATTCACCTTTATAAGGAGGCATAAAGCAAAACCTGAAATCCAAACAAAAATTTAGTAACAATGAAGAAAATGGTAATAAATCAATCAAGAAAAGAATTTCCAAAACCATGATTGATTACAAAACTATACCATTCAGGAGGTAGATTTTCCGCATTGAAACTTGGATCGAGTATTCGCCATTTTCGACATTTATTACATTGAACCCATTCATTGTCTGGTTTGTACCCTTTGCTATTATCTCTCTGCTAGTGAGCACTAAAAGTGTGTTAACATACACAAACTTTAAAGAGATGTTTAATGATACAAATGAGAAAGGATAAAACAAGAAAAAAAAATTTACTATCCTTGGGATGGATACTTGCTTGTTTTCAATAAATCTTATATGAGATTTCAATGTATTACACATAACACTGTACCACAATACCATATGTTTTCACTGCATTGTTCACTAACCAAAATTCATTTGTTAACAATATGATAAATAAATTGACTCTGATGAAAAGCACATATACAAAAGGTTAGGCCATTATCACATTCATGCAAATCACAGTAAATCCCATGTTTTAAGACATATTGTATATATATTCAAGTCCATCCATGTCATGTTGAGCATAAAACAAAAAGTGCTGAAGGGTAACGGAGCTATAGTTCTAAAAATCTCTAGTCATCAACAAATACAATAGGATGGCTTCCTCTCCATAGTTCTCACATACATTTATACAATACATTCCTAATCCTCTCTACACACCTGAAGGGGAACAAGGGTATAAATGGATACACCTGTATAGAAATGTAATGCATTTTTCGCAAGACAATGCACACTACTTCAACCTTTAAGGCAAACTGTCTCATGAAGAAAACTACAAACCATCAAAAAAAGCTGTAAACAACAGCCATCAAAAAACCCTATCAAAACTAGGTGTCATTTGACATCCTCCACCATAAATACATATGTTATAAGGACCATGACTATGAAATAGAAAAGGGAACAATGCTTAAAACAAGAACTGCAGATGCAGATCAAGTACATCACAAGAAAGCCTGAAATTGTTGATAATAAGAACTTTAAAGCCTTGTTTGGCTCAAAAATAATTATAAATGAAGGTGAAATTAACGACAAACCTCCTGCAAATGAGTTTGAACCCAAGGTAAGGGTTAGAGGACCCAGGTGAGTTGCATTTCTCTCAAAAGATTCAGGTCAATGGAGGAACCCAGCTTATAAACCAACTTCAAAACTTAAACAAGCTCCTAAAAAAAAGGCAGCATTTTGACCATCCTAGAAATTTAGGAAAGAAAGCAAAAAATCAGTAGTCTTCAAAAGCATGGCCAAGAGATGGTAAGAGGAAGGTAATCAACCTTTAAAACCGGATAAGCTTCAAAAAGTAGTTCATTGAATGGCTTCCACTATTAATGTTGGCAGCATTTTGAACATCGTAGAAATTCAGGAAAGAAAGCAGTAAATCAATAGTCTACAACGACACAGGCAAAAAATGGTAGAGGAAGATATAGTCAGCCTTTAAAACAGGATAAGCTTCAAGAAGTAGTTCATTGAATAGCATCTAGAATTAATCTTCTTGGCATGTTGTAGGTTGTAATAGATTAGCCACTCCCCACTGTATTTCTTGGAAAACAAACATGAAAAATCAATATCTTTCCGACATCATCGCCAAAGAATGGTAGAGGAAGGCAGGCAGAAATTAGAACAAACCATGCTTCAATCTAGTTCAATGAATAGCTTCTTGTATCATGGAATCAATCAAATAATGATTTTCTCGGCTCCTAGTTGTATTTCATAGATAATAAAATAAGAGTTTTTTGTTTACTCATAAAATAAGAATAAAGACATTAACTGCATATGGCTTAAAGTTCATCATCACCAACATACTTGATCAATGTTAAAACACTGAGCTACACATAATATGTGGCAAATGATATAATGGAGTACGTTATGACTGCCATCTTCGAGAGATGGTCAAATTTATTTGTAGAATTTAGATTTATAAGGATTTCAACTTTTCACCCTACTTGATTTCCTAATCTATATAATCTACAAATAACAGTAAGAATAATAGCAAGTATGGATGTACATTTAGTAGGGTGCAGAAAACTAGAGGAAGGAGGAATGTCCAAGATGTGATTGTTTTCTAGGAGTTAGTGATATTTTGTTACTTTTCACCATTTCATAAATTATAGTTATCAACTTGGAAGTACAATCACCTGGAGCTAAGTAGGGTGCAGAAAACTAGAGGAAGGAGGAATGTCCAAGATGTGATTGTTTTCTAGGATTTAGTGATATTTTGTTACTTTTCACCATTTCATAAATTATAGTTATCAACTTGGAAGTACAATCACCTGGAGCTAAGTGTGTAGTTCTGTCCACTATATTTCACATTCATCAAGCATGCTACACTACATCTAAATGAACAGAATAGCGATCAAGCTAGACAATTGTTTCTATATAGATCATTTATACGATGATAACTACCAAAAACAAATAATAGATTTTCATAAACCATGATCAACAGCCTATTATAGCATATGTGAGCAATTACCAATTCTAGGGTATCAAAATTTTCATCCCAATATTCATCAGCCTTGCATCCTAACCATTTCTCCAGTGTTTCTAATTCTTCACAGTCCTGAAAGCCCTGCTTGGTAGGGAGAATCATAACTTGATCACCAACTTTCTGCATCATCCAATGGCCATAAAAATAATTGTAAGTCTCTGCTATACCATCCATTATTAAGATATAAAAGCTACGCTTCAACAAATCTAAAATTTAACAAATGTCGCAAATATGCTCTTTTCTGAACTAAGCAAGAATATAACTAGTTTAATTAATGGAGTCTCAGTTTACTCTATGTCATCTGTCAGTAGAACCTACATTACAAAATAAAAATCCAACCAAAACTGGAGGCACAAAAATTCGAGCAGCTATTCATAAAAACATAAGTTTACTATTTAATACAAACCATGAGATCAGTGACATCTATAACACCAATAACACCACGACCCATATCTGCACTTTGAACCATTCCTCCTACCCTTTTGTATGCCTATATAGACACAAAGCGATCATGGAGATAATAAAAATCAAAATCTTCTTCACCAGAAGAAACAAAAAGACAAGATAATCTAAAAATGTTATCATACCTTAAAGAATTTAGAAATTATTGCAATAACATAATGTTTGAATTCTATCTTTCTTTCTAAGAAACATTATGCATTAATACATTCTTAACCCAGAATAAGGTATATAGCTCTGGATGCAATCTTCAAACGCTTAAGAAGTTAAAACATAATTATTACAAAAATATAATATTAAATCACAATTTATCAACCAGACCTTTAATTTTAATATTACCTCAATTAGTCGACCATGCCAATATAAAAACATCCCGCAATTTCCTCGCTCTTTTTCCACTTGACTTCGTCCTAAAGTTAGCTCAACATTTTTTTCTAGGATTACATCCCTTAAAACCTTCGTTTTATTGAGTGACTTAGCAAGTGGATGTGTCCTAACCTGTGAAATTTCATAATATCAAATATAACAAAACCACCCAATATGTAAATTGGGATTATCGTAGCATATTTTCAAACTGAATGGCTCTGCTTTCTAAAGCAAAAGAAGAGCTGAGTAAAATACCATTGTCCCTTGTACATATATTTTCATTCGAGGATTAAGGAACATAACTTCCAAGTAGGAATGCAGAGAATAATCAAGAGGTACCTGTAGCATTTTTTGACAAAAAACATATAAGAAGAAAGAGAGAATCATTTAGTGGCATGTCTATAAAAAAAGAGACTAGTAATCTATTTCAACCATTGTTTAGACCAACCTTAAAAATGGCATTCATGCAATTCAAAATGTACACAAACCAAATTAATATCTTTTGTATAAACTAGCAAAATGATGATGTTTGTACAACAAAGGTCTCAATAAATAAGTGATAGTTTCAAATCAACTATGCATCCACTTACAAGGATCCAATCATAACTGAACCAAAACCTTTAAATCATGATAATAATCAAGTTCCATTACCAATAGGCTCATGTTATGTTTACAATAAAGAGAGAGGTAGAGATAGGGATACAAAGAGGGAGAGATAAAGGGAGTAAGAGCGAAAGATGGGGTAAAGAGATAGATTACAATGACGACCTTGAAGATATACAAAAAGTGTTATACATTGAGTATCACTACTCTTCTAATATATTAACCTGTATCACCACAGTAGCAATCTGCCAAAACTTATTCCAGACATAGTGCAATCAGCAATTTTCAAAAAGCTGTTTATACCAACTCAAGACAAATTCATCAAAAATGATATAGACTATTTTCTGTAACTGATGTTATTCTCCTTATAATCTGATTTAATTCATTTTACACGATACTGTGTCAATCTTCTGAAATAAATGATATACTCACAGCACTTAATCCCTTTTATATTGCATACCCTGAATGTGTGCTTCTACATAAAGAAGTTTGCAATTGTCCCAAGTGTTACCGATCTTCTTTATAAAGAAATTCAATGCGTCCTATTTATTTTCTCAGACTTAGAACAATCTCTGAACTCGTGCTACTTCATTCATATCTGTGGTCTCTACTTATATCATTTCTAAGCAATATGTCTCTTCATATCCAAACAAAACACATATCAACAACACACACACCATATATAAGATTCTAGAGCAGGTATAAATGGTTACAAGGAAGTTGTAACAATCTTCTACTAACCCGTTAGTTATCCAACCATCAAATAAACACAATACTCTTCACATAAAAAATCTTATTCATGTCATTTATATTTGGTTTCTAACCTCCTCCATCGGTTAAACTGAATTAGGTTGCAACTAAATATTTCTGCCACTTGATAAAGATAAACTTTTTAATCAAACATATCAGTTGCTGCACAATATATCGGTGAATTTCCAGACACATGATTCTCCAATAAACAACTTTGTATCCTGGTTCGATGTGAAACATAGATCTCTACAGAATTTTGAAGGCAACACTACTTCATACATATATATATATATCAATACCAACGGTTATGAAGATTACGAGATCATTTGTGGTCACAAATATCAGATATGGGCATATAAATCTGAGGTATTCATTCATATTGAACTATATTCATTTGTGTATATGAATCTGAATTCATGAATTCTAATTAACATTTGCATAACTCTTTTTGACAGATCTCTATATAGCTCTATTTGACATCATATAGCTCTGTTTGACATCAATGACAAAACAAATCATTCTAAGTTCCATAGAAGCAATAGTCTGCAAAAAATCACAATTATACCTGATTAATCCTGAATCTTGGAGCCAGCTGATTTATTCCCCGAAAAAATCCCAATTCATGAAAACAAATCGTTGACCCAATTTTCAATGATTTTTTGCATTTAAATCATGTTAAAAAACCAAAAAAAAAGTGAAAAAAATTGTTGTAAAAACTCGCAAAACCCTAGAAAAACTTGTAAAATTACTGAATTGCTCAAAAATAGGGTTGATCCGAGATTAAATCAGAGTCAAAGTGGAATCAGCGTTGAAAAAGTTTGTTATTTTGTCCCTTAATTTTATTTCCAACCTCTGAAAAATCCCTAAGTAAAGGAGTGGGAGAAGCAATGGCAATCATCAACCGAACTTGAAAGGGCCTCAATCATCCTAAATCATGGGCGGCATATGAGATTGTACCAAAGCAGCTGGAAAATCTTCTCTAAATCATAGCTTCAATATGACTCAAGCTCTCTGCACACATGGATTCTGATGCGAACAAGTATATAATTAATATTGTACACTACCTTTAAAATTAATACTATTATGCTAAGTCACAAGGTTCGAATTCAAATTCAAATTCGGCAACAATAAAATTCGAATTCAAATTCGGCAACAATAAAATTCGAATGAAATTCGACGAGGAAAAAAAATTGAAAAAAAATTTGAATTAAATTTGCCTAATATAAATTTAATTTTTTAAATATAAATAATAAATATTTAAAATAATAAATTTAAAAAAATAATATTATATTCAATTTGAATATATTGTATATTATAATAACTTTTAAAATATTATAATATAAATAAGTTTAAAATTTTAGTTTAAATATTATTACTATATAAATCATAAATATATCAAATATGCAACTTTGATATATATATTTGAATAACTATATTAAATATACGTAGTAGGAAGACATCTTTTTTTTTACGACCTCTAAATACGATTTTAATCTTGACCTCAAATTTACAATTTTACATATCTTAAGTAGGAAGACATCTCTTAATTTATGATTTTATTCAGATATATCAAGAAGACATATCTAATTCGGCAACATAAGAAAACTCTTAATATGATTTTAATTTGCAACATAGGAGTACGATTTTAATTTACCTCAAACATTTAAGATATATTAGGGATGTCGAACCAAACTTTTGCAAACTACGCTTCGACGCACAAAAATTTAAATCGTGCGGCTCCACCTATGCGCAGACCTAGGCATTGCCCAAGTATGACGACTTGCAATAATTTGTTAATCTTGACCCACCATCCCTGCTAGAGGGATTTCTAATGTCCGTGCCTAGAGCTGCCCAAACGGGGAAAACCACGTTTTTTAATACATTTTATTGAAAAAAAAATTATGCCCTAAACCTATTCGAATATGAGATGAATTTTAACGAATTTCAAGTCATGTTTTGAAGTTCTCCGAATTTCGATTTTCATGGTTGAAATTCAGCGGATTCTATGACTTAGCTATTATGTACTATTATAGATGGCATTTTGATGGGGAAGGAGTGAACACCTATAGTTTATAATTAGTACTATAAGTATAAAGTAGTTTTAAAATTTAAACTATTATAGATTATGAATATATATTAATAGTTATATAATAAACTAACAATTAAAAAATAATGTAAAATTTATAATGTACATATTTAATTTTTAATATAATATATACTAGCAATTGCATCTTGGTGTGCAATAAGTATGCCGAAAGGTGTGGAAGGTCAATTAGGAAAAAAATTGGTTTATTTCTTACACACATTTGTAGAATACATGTGAGGTCAATTGGTAGGCCATTTAGCAAGTGATTTTTGTGCAACATTGGTCTAGTGGAGTAGTGATGCTACTTGAAATGGGGATAGAAATATGATTGTATCAAAACCTTTGAATGAGTAGATAATCAATAGGCTCATGTTATCTTTGTAAGAGAGAGAGAGGGTAAGTAGATAGAAGAGAAATTAGAGTGAGATACAAAGAACAAGGAGAGAGGACCTAAGAAGGAGAGGGATATCCAAGAGGGAAGAGGTAAATAGAGAGATACATTGGCATATGACAGAGATAAAGGGAAAGTGACATAGAGAGTGATATATAGACAAACAGATTAGAGAGATAGAGAGACCAAGAGGTAGAGGAAAAGATAAGAGAGATAAAGGAAAAGTGACATTGAGAGGAGAGATTAATAGTTAAAACTTCATCTAAAGAGACTAATAATTAAAATTGCATCTATAACATCTAACAAAATCCTCTAGCATGATGCTATGATGGATGCTAGTCTGTTAAAACCTTGTAGGTGTTGAACACTATTAATAAAGTTTTGTGATAGGAACTTATGTGAACGGATTGTAAATAAAATCCTTTGTGAATTATTTATTGAGGCAAGGGATGACAATGACATCACAATTCAGTTATAGAGTCTTGTGTTGTGTCTGGTATAGGAAATGTAAATTCAACGAATGAAAAATATTAATTAGTACTAGCGAGGACTATTACTAGCACAATCAATATTAAATTTTTCCCTTACATTATAATTGTTTATAGTTCTTCAAAAGGGATATGGCCATACTTGTATAATATGATGATGTTGTATCGTTCAATATCCTTTGGGAAGATGTATTTAATATATCTATATTAATTACTATTAGATATTTTTTAATATAATATTTGTCCAATATTTTTTTATATAATTATAAATTGACAAGTGATACAATTAATATTTATAAAAAAATTTATACATATACACATGTTAATAAAAGTAACACCTAATTTATATATATATATATTGAATTTTATGTCTATTTTGTTTAATATTTATATATATGCTAAAAGAATCAAAACACAACCAAAGAATATTAAAAAAATTTAAACTATCTAAGAATTATTTGATTTTTTATTTACTTGAATTTGTTTTAAAATTACAATTATTTACTTAGTTGTTTTATATATTTTTTTTTTCCAAAAATATATTAATTGTGTTTAAAAAAATTATTGTGTAAAGTAAAATATATGTTGATTGTGCTAAAAATTGTTGATTTAATAGAGTTTTTGTATGTCGTAAGATTCATTATCTTTCATAAGACTGAAATCCCTTTCGAGTAGCGACGAGGGGAATCCTTGCAAACAATGGAAACAAATTTTTACAAGAACGCAAATGGAAAAAGGGAACGGAAATTGCCATGCGAACAGAAACGGTTAATTGCAAAACGGAGGAATGAAATAGATAACGGAAACGGAATTTATGGAAAACGAAAAAGTGGAAATGATCGAAACGGATAGGTCAGGAAAAGTGGACCCCACGAGCTAGACTTATCATCATTAATTCCTAGATCTGAGAGCAACGTAGAATGTTTTCGTACGGGCAACGTCAATGGGTTATAAATGCACTAAAAAACTTCAAGTAAGTGAAAGGACAATGAAAAACTCACATTATCTCAAATAATAGCGAGGACCAAAAAGGGCAAAGACCGATGGACAGTAGCGACGAAAACAATGAAACCGGTGAAAAAAAACTTCACGAAAAATCTAACGGCCACGAACGATTGAATCGTCTTGCAGCCGTCCTCATCTATTACACACCATTGATGGCCGAGATCAAGTCGTCCCTTTCAAATAAGGGAACGCCTTTAACGTAATTATATATTTTTTTTATGGAGAAAACTTCGGTTTTTAGCTTGGTCTGATCCCAACGAGACAACTTACAGAGGATATCTTCCCACGAGACCATTTATAGGGGGTCATCATTCCCCACACTCCACTTGTTCAAATCCACGAGCTCAACGGCCCAATAAAGGCAGAAGGCCTACGAGCTCAATGGCCCAACAAGGGTTTGAATCTTGGTGGCTGCCTCACCAATGGAGTGTTTCTACCATGACACTAAGGTCCGAAGACAAATATAACATATATAGATATAGATATATGATTTTTTATTTATAATTGATATGGTTATTTTTTGTTCAAACAAAGACATACAATTCAGTATATGAGCAATATATCCAAAGTGTTCCACAAAAAAAATCTGAATGACAACAAGAAAGCTTACATACTTGTAATAAAACAGCCTCCACTAGTAGTTGCAAGCTAGGTATTGCCAAAACCAATGGCTTGCTAATTTTTTACTTAAGCTAAACAAATGCCTTTTTATTTAATTCTACCCCATATAAAAGACTTAACAATTTCCATTAGGGAATATAAAGCATAACTGTGGAATATGATTTGATAGGCTTTCTTAAAAATTGAGCTACCCCTAGAAAACTCCTTGCCTCAATCACAATGAATGTCTTGAATCACTTCAAAATGGCTTTCACTTTTTACTAAATTCCTAACAATAGCTGGATTGCTGTCTGATAAATTTTGATCTCAGCTACTTCATAGACTTAGTCAATCTTTGATCTCAGCTACTTCATAGACTTAGCTAATCTTTGATCTCAGACTTAGACAGCTATTTGGTGTATATGGTGACTGCCCTTTTAAAAAGTTAACTGAATATTTGCCTATGTAATCAGCAATATGAATATAAACAACAAAAATCTATTTTCTACAATGCATGGGTTAAACTCTATTTTATTTACTCTCTATATCTCTATTCTATTAAAATGCCCTAAGTTTTTAAAAAAAAGGTAGTTTGTGTCTATTTTTCTACCATTTTTTACGATTTTTAAAATCCAATTTTTTACCCATTTTTTCAAAAAAATCTTATACTTTTGGTTTGCCGATTTTTTCCCAAAACAATTTTTGCTGCTATGGTAGAAAGCATTGCAATTGTGTGAATGATCCCCAACCAGATTGTACTGAAAATTTTTCTGATTTTTATGCTGGTGATTGGAGGTTTTAAGGTTGTTTACTGAGTTGTGTAGTTTGAGATTTTGATGCCAATGGATTGTATAGGGTTTAATCATAAACAGTGCCAATGAACCACTACTTTTAAACTCAAATGCAGAAATAAAATTGACTGATAATTAATTTCAGAATTCTAATTTAGGAGCTGCAATATTATAATTTTCAGATTCAAGAAATTTAATTCACTAGGACAACAAAATTGCATACCAGGAATCCATCGCCTAGCCTAGAGTGGGTTTTATTAATGAATTGAAACAGAAGACAATCTAAGAGCTTCCAACTACTGAAGGTGGCTCCAAATAGTTTTAGTTGCTCCTACAGCAATTACCAAAAAACAAATACTGAAGAACTACCGAATCCCATGCCTGGCTCCCAGGCTAGATTATTCAATCTACTTACAAAACAACAATCTGAATGAGAAGTGCTGTTCGTAAGATTTGCATGAGATTCATGCCCTTAATTGGCTGGATCGATCATGATTAGGACCCAGAGGCTTGCAAGATGGTACGGCTGCCCAAGGAAGATGTACGGTTGGCTTATGAGGTGAAACAGCTGCCTTAGGGAGATCAAAATCTCTCTAAACTCTGCAATCACTTCTGAAAATTCTCTGAAATAAGTCTCTGAAGCACCAACAGGAATTCTGTGTGAATACCTCTCTCATGTGGATTGGGGTTTCTTCCAATTCACTTGCCTTCAAGGAGTTTTTGTTCCCAGGAGACTCATATGCTGCTGAAAATCATATCCAGAGCTCAATTCTCAACCTGCTGATGTAAAAATGAAATCATAAATGCCAAAATGAAAGCTCCTCTTGTTGCTTTATTGCCTCCTAACCCTAATCGTCCCATTTAGGGTTCTCATGCTTTATTTTTAATGAAATTTATTTAATTAAGTATGTCCAAAGAAAGTTCGCACAACTTGAGGGTCTTATTTTGTTGAGTTGATGTGTAGCTAGGTCGGATCCTTCTAAGGCCAACCTAGTACACTTGATGGCTAAGTAGCCTGTCGGCCTTAGCCATATTGATGGTTCAATTTGATATGTAAACATTGTTTAAGTCTGGCCCTAATCGGGCGTCACATGTAACTTGTAATTGAGCAAGACCTATATGTAACTTGTAATTGTATTGAACAAGACCTATATGAATGTAACTTGTAATTTATAGGTCTGATCCTATTTTTGGCACCAAAACAATAATTGTATTGAACAAGAGCTATATGAATGTAACTTGTAATTTATAGGTCTGATCCTATTCTTGGCGCCAAAACAATAAGGTCTACCAAAGATCTATTAGGAGGCATTGAGGCATATATATACAAGTTGATTTGTAATCATTCAATACCAATTCGTATACAGTGAACTATCTCTATCTACTGATCAGCAATCTGCCTTTGTCAAGCGAATTAGTGTTTCAGTCCAGCGAACTCATCCCGATTACTTTCTTGGTTGAGCAAATATCATACTTGGCTGGGCGAACATCATTCTTGGCTGAGTGAACATCATACTTGGCTGGGCGAACATCATACAAGGTTGGCGAACTTCCTTTCAAGCCTGCCGAATCCATTCACAGTAACAGTGAACTTCATCTAGGGCAGTGAAGTATTCAAGGACATAGCCTTCAGCATATTGTATCGCCTACAGCAAGATAAGTTGCCCTAATGTGTGCCCTAATTTGAAGTATGCTTCATGTGTGAAGCAAGATTTTAAGTCTGCTATTGAGTTTAATTAATATAATCTGAGATCTTTTGTTGCTGGGTTTTTCACCTCCAAGAGGGAGGTTTTCCCAGGGTACTGTTGTGTTATATGTGTTGCATTTGTTATTTTCTGCTTTCTGTTATCAGTCTGATCCTAAACTAACATGATATCGGAGCCAAGTTTGAAGCAATCGTGATCAAATTGTCTGACAACAGCAAAGCACTCTCGCCTACTTCACCTTCATCAAGCGATTTCCTGCATTGAAGATGGTGACCGGTTTAAAGGTTGAAGATAGACTTGACGGAGCTTTGAACTTCACCTTGTGGAAGGTTAGAGTTCTTATTGCACTCGAAGAGAATGATTTACTTCAGTTTGTAGAAGGAAAAGATCAGCCTGAACCTGAAGATCAAGAAGAGAAACTCCAATTCAAGAAGAATGTTGTCAAAGCAAAGAAGATCCTGATTGACTTCGTGAAGGACCACCTTGTGCCTATCATTTTCAAGATGTCTTCAGCCAAAGATATGTTCAAGACATTGGAAGGGATGTATGAGATCAACAACACAAGTCGTGCCCTAGAATTAAAGCAATAGCTTCATCACATCAAGATGGCAAGGAGAAACTATTATTGCTTACTTCATGAGGATCTATGAGTTGAGAGATCAGCCCTCTTCTATTGGTCATGTTATTGACAGAAAGGACTTGACCATGTTGTCTCTTAATGGTCTTCCTGCATCCTAGGAGTCTTGCATTCAAGGAATTAGTGCAAGATCAAAACTTCCCAAGTTTGATCGTCTTCGTGCGGATTGCATTCAAGAAGAGTCAAGATTGATAGCAAGAGGAATTGAGCGTGATCATTATGATGTGGAAAATCAAGTCCTTGCTACACGTATGGAAAGAGGCAAAAGAAGGAAGTGGGATAGAGACAGAGAATCAGACCCTATCTCTGAATCAAAAAGGAAGGACTTATCTCACATTCAATGTTTTAGGTGTGATAAGTATGGTCACTATGCTCAAGAGTGCAAATTCAGGTCTACTCCTCTAGCTTCTTCTGCGGAAGTTGACATAGGGACACCTTAGGAGGAGCCAAGGTCAAATGTCAACTCAAAAGATTTCTTATTCTAAAAGGAGGAAATGTCAATTCAGCTTCAGAGGGAGCCTGACATTTCAGCTTCAGAGGGAGCCTAACATTTTAGCTTCAGAGGAAGCCTCATCTTTTGGTTAATGCATTCTTCTTTGTGAGAAGTTTGAGGTGAAATCCCTCGTTCCACCCTCTGCGAGTAGGTATGGTGGATCCACCCTCTACGAGTAGGCATGGTCGATGTCATGGAAGAAATTCCATGATGTAGCACTTGTGTTTATCCACCCTCTGTGAGTATGTATGGTGGATCCACCCTCTACGAGTAGGCATGGTGGATGTCATGGAAGAAATTTCATGACTAAGCACTTGTGTTTGTTCACCCTCCGAGAGTAGCTATGGTGAACGTCATGATGTTTATTTGGTTTCCATCCATGTGAGTAGCCATGGTGGACCCACCCTCTGGAAGTAGCCATGGTGGTTGTGTTCATTCGTAATTCCATTCATGGGAGTAGCCATGATGGACCCACCCTCTGGGAGTAGCCATGGTGGTTGTGTTCATTTGCATTACTCATGGGAGTAGCCATGATGGTTGTCACTATGTGACTCGGTTATTCAAAAGGAATCCTCCCTAGCTAAGAGGGAGTGTTGTTGTGTAGCTAGGTAAGATCCTTCTATCTAGGGCCGACCTAGTACACTTGATGGCTAAGTGGCTTGTCGACCTTAGCCATATTGATGGTTCAATTTGATATGTAAACATTGTTTAAGTTTGGCCCTAATCGGGCATCACATGTAACTTGTAATTGAGCAAGACCTATATGTAACTTGTAATTGTATTGGACAAGACCTATATGAATGTAACTTGTAATTTATAGGTTTGATCCTATTCTTGGCGCCAAAACAATAAGGCCGACCTAAGGTCTATTAGGAGGCATTGAGGCATATTTATACAAGTTGATTTGTAATCATTCAACACCAATTCATGTATAGCGAATTATCTCTGTCTACTGATCAGCGATCTGCCTTTGTCAAGCGAATTAGTGTTTCAATCCAGCGAATTCATCTTGATTACTTTCTTGGTTGAGCGAACATCATACTTCGTTGGGCGAACATCATTCTTGGCTGAGTGAACATCATTCTTGGCTGGGCGAACATCATACAAGGCTGGCAAACTAACTTTCAAGCCTACCGAATCCATTCATGGTAACAGTGAACTTCATCTAGGGCAGTGAAGCATTCAAGGACATAGCCTTCAACATATTGTATTGCCTACAGCAAGATAAGTTGCCCTAATGTGTGCCCTAATTTGAAGTATGTTTCATGTGTGAAGCAAGATTGTAAATCTGCTACTGTGTTTAATTAATATAATCTGAGATCTTTTGTTGCTGGGTTTTTCACCTCCAAGAGGGAGGTTTTCCCAGGGCACTGTTGTGTTATGTGTGTTGCATTTGTTATTTTCTGCTTTCTGTTATCAGTCTGATCCTAAACTAACATATTCATCATTGATATTGCCCACTTTTTAAAACAACATTATGCCTAGGGGTGTGTGCCATGGGGGTGCATTTATATTTTATTATTACTTTATAACTTGACCCCATAAATTCACTTTAATTAACTTTTTTTATTTTTAGAAAAGTGAGTTTATATAAAAATAACATTATATTCCCAAATATTAACACTTCCTAGCACCCAAATGCCAAGTATAAGACCCCACATGTCAGCACTGACATCTCCTATTCACTGAGTTCACCTGTGATAACAGACGAATCTCTATATTTGAGTGACCAACTAGGAAAGAGGGGACATTACATTGTGGAATATGATTTGATAAGCTTTCTAAAATATTGAATTAACCATACAAAACTCCTTGCCTCAATCACAATGAAATTCTTGGATCACTTCAAAATGGCTTCCACCTTTACTAAATTCATAACAGTAGCTGGATTGTTGTCTATTAAGTTTTGATCTCAGTTACTTCATAGACTTAGCTAATATTTCAGACTTAGACAGCTATTTGGTGTATTTGGTTGCTGCCCTCTTAAAAAGTTAACTGAATATTTTCCTATGTAATCAGCAATATGAATATAAACAACGAAAAATTATTTTCTACAATTCATGGCTTAAACTCTATTTTATTTGTTCTCTATATCTCTATGCTATGGAAATGCCCTTAAGTTTTTTAAAGAAATAGTTTTTTCTCTTGTTTTACAATTTGTTATGTTTTTTTAAATCCTATTTTTGCCGATTATTTCAAAATATCTTATACTTTTGGTTTGCTGATTTTTTCCCCAAATGATTTTTGCTGCTAAATTTCTACCAATGGGGAGTTGGTGGAAAATGTCCCTCCATCATCCCACAACATCCACCAAGTACATGGGGACATCTCCAAGACTTCTCCCTCAATGAGGGCTCCATTGCATCTCCCAGCCATGTCATGTCCCCCTCTTTGAAATAGGATTTAATAATAAATAATAATAATAAAATTAAAATACAAAAGAATAAAAATAAAATTGAGATATAAAAGAATAAAATTAAAATTTAACTAAGTTATAATAAATGGTCAAAAGGCATGAAATGAAAAGTTGTGACTCCCTCAAACATGAGATATGAAATGGAGAAGAGAACCTCATTTGAAAGGAGAGAAGGAAAAAAAATGGAGCATCGGAACTAGGGAAGGATTAATGGAAGAACTAAAGAACGTGAAGAAAATACGTTTGTAACTCTTTCAAAGGGTGGTAACAATTAAGTGTTGTGATTCTTTCAAAGGGTGGTAATCATGAAAAGTCGTGACTCTTTCAAAGAGTGGTAATCATGAAGGGTTGTGACTCTTTCAAAGGGTGGTAATCAAGAAGTATCGTGACTCTTTCAAAGAGTGGTAATTATGAAGGGTTGCGACTCTTTCAAAGGGTGGTAATTATGTAAGGATTGTGACTCTTTCAAAAGGCATAAATGATGAAGAGGTGTGACTCTCCCTCACATTGGAAGATATAAATGGGAGAAGGTTTCATTTGATGAGGGGATCCAAGGGAGTTCAATTTGGAGAATAATTTATTATTCGAAAAGGCAGCAACAAAAAGTGATGACTCAACTCTTATGAAAGGTGGTGACTCTTCCACCAATAAAGTATAAAGGAGAGACCATTCAAAACAATCAATGATCACTCACTCAGTCATCACTCTGTAATTCCTAATTGAAGTCTAGATTGACTCCTTGATTTAGATCAAGCAAACAGGTTAGTCATAGATAGAAAAATAAACATATATTTCAACAATATCCCAAAGGGAATTCTACCCATCATTGTAATACTCTTAATGTATATAAGATTCCCATAGGACTTTTCCCAACATTCCATTCACACTATGAAGCACATGGCAGATCATACAAGGCGCATTGAGCCCCTATCCATCAAGCCCAGGAGCTGATTAATGGCATCTGCCATTAGACCTCCCAACCCCATTCAGGGTTACCACTACTTGAATAGACCTTTTGCTACTTGCCCCCCTTATATGTCCTACCTCCCCTCCATAACAGTATGGTGGATTGGATATAAGCTTAAAGGAATCTTATCCACATTAATTATGCATATACTCTAGATTCATTATTAATTATACATAACAGAATACCTGTATACATTCCCACTTCCTATCAAATTGGAGACCAATAACAAATCACATCATATTGCTATGCATTATCCTCCATAGCACAATAGTTGAATAGCTTAGAATATATATATTTTGAATCTGCAATCTCTTATTAGATTTAATGCTAATTCTGATCCCCTCCCTTGATCACTTGGATTGGATATTTATACCTTCCTATCAACGGTGAGAAGTTATGACCCATCATGTTGGTCGCAGATATTTGTAAGAGAGGCAACTCCTCCTGATTTGACCGTGACTGTTCATAACAAATGCTTGGCTTAATCTTATTGAAACTTAGCATCCCTTCAAATCGCATCTTAACAATGTTGCTTTGGAAACTTTATCATTAGGAAAAGAGGCACAATCTGTTATTATCACCATTTGATATTAACTGTTATTACCATTATCGCTTCATTCATACTGAGATTGTTGTTGGATTAACGATGAGATAGTTGCCTATGCACCAGTGCAGGGTTAGAATGTTTTCTTTCTATTTGTCTAGGTCTGATTTAGATCATTGAAAAATTTTGAAGTCTTATAATATAAGATAATTTTCTCTGTGTGGGTTTCCTTAATGTACTTTAGAGGTGGTGTGAATATTGGCATTATGAGAGGGGCATAACAGTCTGCCCTTCCCAAGATTGCTTGTCCTCAAGCAACGATCGTGGATAGGGTGATCAAGATGATTTACAATTTGCATATTATTTCCTTCAAGCAATTAAATGGTAACATCAATGACAAAATGTTCATCTGTGTGTTAGAGTGAGTTTTAAATGAAATTCTGAATTCATATGACAAATTGCTTGGGAGTTGGACGATAAATCGATAGTCTCTGTGTGTGTGTGTGTGTGTGTGTGTGTGTGTGTGTGTGTGTGAATGCTGCAAATGATTGGTTATGTCCTTTTGATGATGAGTGAATATCCAATTTTTGATTAAATGTTTGATAATCAGATTGATGAATGCATTATGAATTGATAATTGATTGATATTCCATATTTGATAATTGATTGCTATTGACATTTTGATCATTGATGATTTGATTTATAAATTGATTGGTATGCATGATGAAAATTTTGAGGTGGATTCATAGATTCCTTAACTGAGGCCTGAAGGAATTGATATTTCAATGATTTGCCCAAACGACTTGAAGCTAGCATGAACTGCTTGGATTGATTGATGATTGAAAATATGATTTATTCAAGTGTTTTATTGTTGTGCTTGGTAATTTATTGTTTGCCTTGATGAATAATTGGTTTCTTGAATGAATTGATATGTGATGATCCTTTCAAATAACATGTTTTCCCCCTTTATACCTTCCAATGTGAGGGAGTCACAATTCTTCATAATTAGGTCCTTCGCAAGAGTTACAAACTTTTGAATGCTATTGGTAAGTAAATCATATTCTTGGAAATGTAATTTTGGTCAATAATAGGTACATCCCAAATTGGGGACATTACAAACCAAGCCTAAGAGACCAAAACATCCCTCACAATAGTCCAATTGAAAAAAGTCCAACTTTTTTAATAAAGAAAATATTTGGGATCTTTGTGCCACTAACCCTAGCCCTTATAGCTTATGAGCCCCACCCACACTACAAGCAATCCCCTCATCATCCCCAATACTAGGCCCTTGGTCTCCCCATCTGTAAGACCCATCACCCATGTCCCCCTATGTCAAGACTCCATTGAACATAGTAAATAAGATATATTTGATTATATATTAGCCCAATATAAAAAGGGTATCTATAGTTGTGAATCAAGAATCATATATCATGCATAATTTTTATTTAGGAAGCAAGTTTAGACCTTCATAGCAGGAAATATCTTGGTCAAAATCCTTTAAAATATTTGACACCCCTACAATTACATGTATTTCTATTTCTATTTTCAAATATATCAAAGATTAAAGCACATCAGTAAGTCACAAATTCCTTGTGCATTGATCCAATCGCAATCCTATTGAATTCATAGCCCCCAACAAAAACTTTTTTCTTTGCAAGGTATTAAAACTACCTTTTTGTGGTTTCCAAACTTCACAACACTTGCAACACTACAAAGTGAACCCTTTCATAGTTTGCAAACTTCATAATGCTGGCAAGACTACACAGTGACATCACTGTGGCGAGTTCCACATGTATAATAAGACAAATTTGGGACACCTAAAAAGCACACATGTCAATGATCAATTGAATAAAATAAACAACACATCAACAATTATTGGAATGAGCTATTTTCAGAATCTATAACTCTAACCCTTTCATTTCCTATAGAGGCATGATGTAGCAAGTTAGTCATTTAATAGACTTCAATATTTTGTACCACACCCTCAATGCCAATCTATCTCTAAAGTTCTCCAAAGAGTTATACGTGACTTTGGTTTCAAAGTCAAAAAATCTGCACACATTTATAATATCATGTTCATGATAAATAGAAGAGCTGTGTTCACTTTCCCTTGTTAAAGGTGCTTCTATATTTGTCTTTCACATTTTCATTGCATGTTCAATATAACTCACAGGCGAAGTAGATAGATCTATCTATAAGTAAGGTTGTCAGTCACACTCCATGGATATCCTAATCTCAACATTGACCATATTTTGTACCATTTACGTAGCCTAAAATATCATTCAATGTGTTACAATTCATAAAACTAATTCTTTGGTGAACCTGCTAGAATTCTTTGAATCACCCAAGTCATAGTTGTCAGCCCTTTAAATTTATACCTGCAACAAGGCGTTTCAATACTGGGAAGGGCTGCAAAAGCAAGAAACAAAAACTATCTTATCCATAACGTAATTATCAAGATATAAGTTTCTTTAGTATATATAGTCGCCAAGATACATTTACAAGATCTTTTTCTAAGATGAGAGAGGGGATGCTACACAGAGAATCATCTTATTGCAGCAAGAAACAAGTTGTCCTCCATCTGTGATTCCCTCCCTTTCACAAGAAATCAAATTAAGACAAACATGTAAGTAATCATGCTCTAACATTCAGTTATATTAGAGTTAAACAAGCCATAAGCTTGCTTTTGGCATTGGACTTCAGCAAAGTGAGCTCAAAGTCATCACTATAATAAAATATGCATCATGAAGAATAGACCCCATCCTTTAATTGAATGATCAGTTTGCATGAAGGTGCCATTCACCTCTGAATAAAAGTTTTGAATTTCTAGCATATTCATCATGAAAAATAAATTGAAAGTCTATGAGAAATACATGTTAACCTCAAAGACCTCAATAAATGCCCTTGTCTACTGCCACGTGTGGCTTCTAATTACATTATATAACTATCAAGGGAAAAATTTGAACACAATGTTAAATGATTTCAAATTAAAGATTTGATCATAGAGTGAACTGAAAGACAATCTTTTTCAATTCATACAAAATTTCAATTAGCTGAACATGTTGGAAGAAAAATTAAAATATCGACTCTTAAACACCACAAACCCTCAATCATCAAAAATCAGGAAAACCAAAAATGGAAGAGAGATAACAAAAAGGACTATATAAAAGAAATATTTTATTTAATTGAAACATTTTTTATTTTAAAAAAAGCTGACATGATGAAGAAAACCATTTAAAAGGCTCATTTACTCACCTCTCGACTAATTTGACCCTCCCGTTTCCTCACCCGCTTTGATCTTATCCAGATATCTCGTTTCTTTTTTAAATTTCTCTCATCATTACATTTTTCATCCCAGGCTAAAGTGTACTCTGAACCCCATCGGGCTAGATTGTAGATATAAATGTGTGTCCCAGTACCATTCTCTGCAAAGCTTGCAAACTTGCTTCCAATGGTATATGCATTGAATGGTGAGTACTCCTGAATGGATTTCAAGTCAGTCTCTGCTTCAGCTTCACTATGTACTTCAAGGTCAAAATCCATCCACCCTCCCTCCTTTCGATATGTTATAATTGGAATATCTAGATCCTGATAACACTCAAGTTTAAACATAAGAAATCAAATACAGAGCAAATTCACCAAATGACAAAATGCAAGGGAATGGTGTATATTACATCATTATGGTAACATTACAAATAGAGAAATCTCACTTTCTTATTTTCATTGTATGAACGTGACAAAAAAGCTATTGACCGAGTTTCACTGCATTGAGTAAGAACAATTGCATCCTTTCCAAGTTGCATGGTTCCTGTCTGCACATGTCATGGTGGAAAAATTGTCAACAAATAACATGTGGATTCTAAAAATGTGTGCTCACACGTTTTATCAACATCATACATCTAGGACGCACATTCATGATTCCCTAAAAGAAGTGCTCTACAAATATCTTGAAGAAAATAACAAAATATAAATCAAGATCAATTATGGAAAAAATCCCAATTGATTATGTCGAGAGTTTTCTAATGATAACCATAGTCAGTCCATGTAATATAAGGCAGTATTGTGTTCATCTATCTATTACTTCTGTACAAATAAAAATTTGCAATGCTGAGATCATCTTTAACTTTTTTAATCATATGATTAAATTGCGCAAATGTTCAACTCTTCAAAATTTATATGATAATTATAAGATGCATAACAAATATTATATTGCCTAACAAAAGATGCATAGATTAGTAATGCATCAAATATTATAATTATTTATAACCATCATTTATATACATAAATCAATGTACTTTAAATGAACAACCATCAACAGCTTTCACCGCAGCAAGTGCCTTGGAGCAAGGAAACCTGAGGGCATGTCCACAGGGTTTTTGCAAGCATCCCCGTTAAGTGGGGAAAGCTGGGCTTTACGCCAGGGATGGTCAGCGGTCTCCGAGACAGTCGAGGACGTCTGTGACATCCCTTAACAGTCCCATTTTACCCAGCACAATTTAAACAACACTTAAATGCTTTAAAAAAATCTTTTATTTCTTTTTGTATGCCCCCACACCTCAGCAATAGTGCATACGTGTTTAATAGATTTCATACACATTAAACTACATGTCAGTTCTAACTGCAGCAACATGAAATAAGGTCTTTCATATGATTTCGCTCCTGCATTAAATTTCTGATTTCAAAGCTCCAAGAAGATATTACTGATGCCTTAAAAGAAATGTACCTTAACTAGCCTCAATAGCTGAAACACACATGAATGAGCATAACTGGCATCATTTTAAGAATTGAAATCAGTCCATAAACAGCAAACTGGATACAAACTCTATCATCAATGAGAGAGTGTCAATGAAAAAGGCAGCTCAAAGTGAAGCTCCCAAACTTGCTAATTTGAATTAAAGTTTGAGTTTCGCTAGCTTGTTTGACATTCACTCTCATGTGAACTCTCAATTTAATACAAATGTTATATAAATATATTAAGGTTCTATAATGTATATATGCATACTTTATCAGATATCAATGTTATCATATAAATATTTAAAAATTCCATGTATATTTTTAATTTTCCTTATTTTTTATCTTGCCATCCCATGGCCATCCCCAAAAATGGCTCGACAAATCAGGGAATCGGAAAAACGTCCCCGTCCCAAAAACATAGCCTTGGAAATCTCATATTGTGAAGCAGTTGCACCCTCACGAATATCTTGCCAAGTGGAAAATTGGAATGGTGGTGTTGATTTTCCTGCTAATGGTGGTATTGGCTGGCTTTGAAATATGCATAGACCTCCTCTAATTCAACAAACCCAAGGAAAGTGTCAATGCACTATGAACCATCCTTTTAGATAAATCATGTTGTAGCTTTTGATCTTTCAAATTTCTCCTACTTCTAAGGCTTTATATGATATATATAGATCAAGATCCAAAATTTGACTATGTTATCATCTCACTTCTTTGATGTATCTTCTCTCACAAGGTTGAGACTTTTTGCAGGAATTTTGAAACTATTACCCTTTTATATCACCTCACATATTTGGTTCCGAGAAAAACATACAATAAAAGAATGCATTAGTTCAATGATATGTCGCTATTATTAATTTTAAGAAAACATAAATTTGATACTAATTTTTATCTTATTCTTGAATTTGTGCCATAAGTGTGTGTTTGCAGGATGGGAATCATATCCAAATTGAATCACTAACATAAGTTATTTTCATTTTCTAAATGCAGCCAATTCCAAATGCTGTTCCAAAATATCCCCATAGGTGACTTACGTAAAAAGGAAAAAATCAAACCTTATAAGAATTAAGAGCAGGTACAAAAAAGTAAACATTTAACTTCTCCAAAAACTTATTGGAATAAACAAAACATTAAACTATTACATATAATTCTAAGTGATGACTTCTGCACACCCATTGTTCATAAGGACCTAAATAATCTATTTCTCATAAAAAGCTAAAGTATTGATCCCTAAATAATCTATTTCTCATAAAGAGCTAAAGTATTGATCCCAATTGGAATCAGCTTGCTCATTTGTACCAAATTTGTAAACTTCATCAACTAATTTTTTTAAATGATATTTTGATTGCCTCCAAAGTTACTAGACACGAGAGTGATGAGTTGTTAGAGACAAACTAAATAAGGAACCTGGAGATTGATTCCATTCTCAATATACTCTGTTTTCCTTGGTGCATTTGTGTCTATTTATCTCCGTTCCACTCTGTATTCTTGACAAAGCCTTGGTCCTATCAAGCATCAGCTTTGAGGTCTTGATATTTTGTCATGATTAAAAATGATGATTTATTCCTGCATCTGTTGACATCTATATTTGTGTACTTTAAAATGTTAGTTTTTCGTACATTTTTTTAAGAATTGCCCTACAATAATACTTTCCTTCTTAATTTTACATGCATATTAATTTATTAAAATGTTAAAGATTTACATCTCCAATAAGTATATAATAATGAACTAGTTCCCCTTACAATGTCCTCACAACTAAGAGAAAAAATCAACTTGTGAAAGAGAAGAAACAAGAACATTCAAAAGAGATATTTATTTTCCACCTCTAAGATTTGTCTTTTCCATTCCATATTTCATAATCTACATTATGAAAGATATGAATTTTGATTTCATCTCTAGATTTTGCATGTGCATTTGGCTCTCAAAATACGTCATGTGACTGGCAATCAAACTCTATATTTTCTCCAATACAATTGTACCTGATTTTAGTGCAAACTATTCAATATTTGTTCTATTTTCTCTAATCAACAGGAAAAAAAATCAAGGCAGCAAAGGAAAAAATATGTGTTAGCAGACATTCTTCCAACAACCTTCAATGTGAAAGGATTGTTTGACCATTTTAAATTCACTTTATCCAAACATAGTTATCAGCATTACCATTGTTATCTGTTCATTTTCTAAGTTATCAGTTTCAGTTCATGTTCGTTAATTTGGCAAAAAAAAAAATTGAGGTTTAGCTTCTGATTTATCTATATTTGAATTGTATGAAGCCCTTATCTTTAATAGGTAAATAATAGTAGGCTTTTATTCTGCTGCAATCCAACGGAGACCCAAACCCCATCTTGTTTGACAGTGTAGCCCTGCTTATTGAAATTTTGGCCAAGTCAAATGAACAGAAAGAGCACAGCCACTTCTACCAGTACCCACATAACATGCATGATGATCTCCAAAAATGCGGGTGAAAGGATAAGAAGAACGCGTAACAAGGAAAAAATGTGACAGAAAGAGGAAAAACGTGCAGGAAAGGAAGAAAATGTGGAGGTTAGTCTGATCACACCACATCAAAACTTAAAATACACCAGATCCAAACTTCAACAACGATTTGCAGTGATTTTTATAGCACCTGTGAATGCAAACGTTCATCTGCAACTAACATAGACTCCTGTTTTTTATTTTTTTTATTTTCAGTTTTCTTTGTGCATATTTAGGGTTTTGCTTGATCTATGATTGCTTCTTTTAGTTCTTTGTATTTTAATATTTAAATATTACTATATTGGTCTACTTTTTCCAGATTTTCTTTGCTTCTTTATTTGGGATCACTCATGTATGATTTGAATTTCCCTCTATAAAATTAAAATTTGATATCTGATACCTTTGTTTTTATATATTTTATTGATAAATCCAAGTGTTTAATGATAATATGTATTTTTTTATTAAATACATTTTTAATTTTATATATGAGTCTATGACAATCGACAGAGTATTGTGTCTACTATCATATACTCATAATCATATATATTTTATTTTTATTATTTTCTTTGCATTAAAAATTGTCAATTATTGGTAGAATAACAGAAGATAAATCTGAAATTCAAATTCAAATTTTATTTGCATTACAAACCTAAAACTTGCATTCCATCTATTTTGAAAAAATCGCATGACTTCACATCAAATCTAATTACTTTTTGTTTTTCCATGTAGAATGTTGGGTGGAGGAAAGAAAGGCTTGAAGCCCATGTGGAGGTATCGGTGACCATGTTCCAGGGCAAAAAGGTACAGTTAGCACACCCACAATCAAATGTAAGCTTTGTCCAATGAAGAATCGTGAAGTTTTTTTTTTCGGGCCTAGATTTTTTGCAGGTTCGTGTGTGAGCATTCATGTGTGTTCCCAAAGCGTTGTTTTTGTGAAGAGTTTTTGTCTCTAGTTCACATTTTTTTTTGGCCTGTATTGGATTTCCTTTCTGCACCAACTTTTGTAGGGCCTCAGATTTTCCGGCAAGCATTTGTTTTACATCACGTTTTTCCCACGACAAGGGTTTCGCGTTTTTCTGTCGCACCTACAACCTCCGTCGCAATTTTTTTCGTGGCACGATTTTTGCTGATCTGGGTGGTTGGTGGATCTTTTTAAATTCGCGTTTTTTCCTACGGCTTCCTTATGCCCACGTTTTTCACGGCTGCCATTTTTTTGTTTGCGATATGTTTGTATTCCGCAATTTTGGGTGGCAACAATGTGTTCATTTCTGCGTTTTGGGTTTCACAGCAGCGGCAGCAATTTATTCGCGCAATTTTTCGTCTTTTTCTATGAGCGATAGGCAAACCTTTCTCGTGTTTCCGTGTGCATTTTTGCTAATCCCATGTTCGCTATGTTTTTCTGCGACACAATGAAGCAGGGTTTTCCGTGTTTCTTCTAGTGTGTTCCGCACCCAAGAACAAAAGTTTTTCAGAAAAATCGTTTCATGGTTTTTTATAATTTTTGTCCTAACAATTTATTTGTGGTTATTTTTGGGTTTTTAATAATAATATTTTTTGCCCATAAAAAATTGTTCCGTGGATTTAGATAAAAATTATTATTGGTTTTCTGATTTTTCTCCAAAAAAAATCATGGGAGGGTTTTGCTTGATTTTTTCCTCCAAAATTGGGGAGTGATGTTTTAACACGTGATGTCTAGTGTTTTGTCGCATGATGTCTGATGTTTTACCACCTAGTGTCTAATGTTTTACCATGTGATGTTTGGAGTTTTACCGCGTGATGTTTGCGGTTTTGTCACGCGACGTTTCAAGGTTTTGTTTGATTCTTTCCTCAAAAATCATTGCAAAGTTTTTGTTCCTATTTAAGGTTTTACCATTTTTTTCCACAAACAATGATTTGTATCTTCAATTTTGGAGGGTTTGTCAATTTTTCCTCAAAATCAGGGTTTTAGGTTTCAGTTTGGTTACCCAACATCAAGTTGAATGGATTCTGGTAATCTTGGTCATTAACACTTTGCAAATCCTAGGAGGGTCTCTGCCGCAACAGAGTGTTCTTTCCGTTTGTGATCAAAAGACCTGCAGTGTCTTCTGTAGGGTAGTTAGTAGATAGAATGACCATTAAGAGAGGGTATTAGAATATTTAATTAGTATTTTAATGGTCATTAGTGTAATTTTTTGCTTTATTTAGTTTTCTATTTTTGGCTTCTATTTTTAGAAGTGTGGTTGTTTCTTTTTAGAAACATCATCGTTTGTAATCGGCTATTTAAACGGCTCTCTGATTGAATAAATATCATTTGATTATTGATTCAATTATTTTTCAAGGTGAAGGCTCATTTCCTTCACATACCTAGGAAAGGTGTTGATCCTTGTCCCAATGAGGGAGAATGATATGATGCTATGAAAGATCAAGAATGGGCTAATATGAAAGTTGCTAGTCAGAGCTCTCATGCTTCAACAACGGGAGCAACTATTGCAGCTCAAAGTCAAAAATGGGAGTCCAAGATGGATGTGTCTTCTAGAGATGTAGCAACAGAATATGCTCGCAAGAGACCACACATTGGCAGCTCAAACCCCATTGGAAGATTGTTTGAAGTGCAAGGTTGAAAAGCAATTGATGCAGCGATTGCAGGTTTTTTTATGCAACTGGAATACCATTTAAAGTTGCTCACTCAACTTTCTACTAGGAGATGATCCAAGCTGTCAATAATGCACCAGCAGGTGGTTTACCTGGGTATTAAAGGCTTCGCGCTACTCTAATCGATAAAGAAAAAACTCAATTGGAGGAACAAACTACACCAATGAAAAGGATGTAGGCTCCAAAAGGATGTAGTATTGTGATGAATGGGTGGAAAGATGCCAGAAATTATCCACTACTTAATATCATGGTAACATGCAGCAAAAGGCCTTATTTTTTGAAGGCAATAGATTGTTCAGGGCAAGAAAAAAATGCAAAGCTTCTTCATAACCATGTTCAATACTCCCAATGTCCAAGGGAAAAAAATCAAGTGATCAAAGTGTTTAGTTCTCGTTGTGGAGAACCAAGTTAAAAGCCCTTGGACCCAAATTCAAATCCCTTGCCTCTTGGTTTTCCAGTATAGCATGTAGCTGTAAATATTAAGTTGTTGCTCTTATGAAACTGAGATTTGTGTTTGTTGGCTCAAATGTTTGTATGAGCTATATTTGCAGACTATTAGAAAATCTTAGAAAAAAATGCACACCCACTATCAAGACCACCATACATATCCACCAAATTAGTTTTATGGATCCTTCCATACATGACATATATGGGCATGCATATATATAGTATATACCCTTGTACCTTACATATCATCAAGTTGGAAGATTGCAAAATGTTTCACATATAAGGGTGCAAAATGCCAATAAGAGAAAAGAAAGCAGATAAGCAACCTAAAACGCATATTCAAGGTTTCAATACCCAAAGTTTCACTCATTACATTGTAAAAATCAGTATTTTTCCAAGATTCCAAGATGAGGGGGCATAGAAACATGGTTTCAAAATGACAAATATTTGCCTGAATTTTAGGAATGGCAAGGGGAAGGATTTTAGCTTTACATCACTCTAGCATTTTCTTCTTTAAAACCTACCTTTTGTCATGCACCAAATGGAACAAACTTCCTATTGTGAAAGAAGGGAGTGCACTCTCCAACCCCCCAGGAGGTCCAAGACAAGGGCAAGGTGGTGCCCCCATCAAAGACTACTTAAATTGACATTACGAATCATGAAATGTTAGCCCATTAGACCATGTCAGCCTTGGAAGTAATTCTGTGGTTAAAATATATCTTGTTATCCCTGATGATAGAAATCTAATGTTATTATACTAAAACAATAGATGTCATGCATTTAAAAGTAATCAATGAACAGTCCAGCCAGAATATTAAACAGCACAAATGATTGATTACCTTGAATCCAACTCCAAATCTTCCAATGTGATCCCTGTTGTCCTTAGTGGGCCGTCCATGCCCAATACTGACCATCCTTTTAATATCCAAATGTGACATGCCCCAACCATTATCAATGACAGACAGAATAGGTATCTTTTGTCCAGCATTTTTACTAAATTCCATTTGAATTGATATATCCAACCTATTAAACATGGTTCACTCAGTATATGATTTTATTATCTCATAAAAAATGCACAGCAGGATCTTTATTTGACAATCAATTAGATTTAAAGTTTAAAACTTATCTTAAGCTTACTTTGAAGCATTAGCATCCCTGGCATTATCAATGAGCTCCGCAAGAGCGCCAAAAGGCCATCCATTGTGCATGTGACGAAGTGTATTAAAGAAATCAGGATCCACTTCATACCTGCCCTTGACTCGATCTGTACCTAATTTATCTTGTTTGACTTCCGTTGATGAATAGCGCGGAGTACCTAATTTATCTTGTTCGACTTCCCTTGATGAATGGCAGGGAGTTTCAAGTGGTATTTGGCCTGAAGAGTTATGCATATAGTGGGGAATTTCAAGTGGTATTTGAGCTGAAAAGTTATGCATATGCTCTTTAAAATTTAGAGGTTCTTTAGGCAACGAATATATTCTTTCATACAAAGCTTGCTCCTCTGCAGGGTGAAGATTATGCAGACCAAATCTTCGATAGTCCCTTGAAACTGTACAAGTTGCATTACCACTCACCAATCCTCGACTTAGCGATTGAGAATTTTGTGGTCTTAAGCAAGCATCTTCTGTGCTGACCCTCGCACTTCTAAAATCTTCAGATTTTACAATCACCTGCGATTGCTCTCTGTGTAATGCTGGAGTTTGAGGTTTAGGTGTACTTCCCCCTTGAGCCAACATGGTCTCACCAGGCAAGGAATATATTGTTTGATACAAAGCTTGCTCCTTGACAGGGTGACAACTATCCAAACTATCTTCTTTATAGTCCCTTGAAATTGCACAAGTTGCATCACCACTCACCAATCTTGGACTTGGTGATTGGGAATTCTGTGGCCTTAAGCAAGCATCTTCAGATTTTACAATCAGCTGTGATCCTTTCATATGTAATGCAGGAGTATGAGATTTAGGTACGCTTCCCCCTTGAACCAACACAGACTCTCTAGTCCGGTTATCTGAACAAGAAGAGTGCAATCATCAAGAATATTTTTGCAAGTAACACATATGAAAACAGATTTTGGTTTGTTCAATAAAAGGTACACATATAATGTAAGCAAGAACCACGTAGTATGTAATATTAAAATGGCAAGTAGCATAGTTACCAGCAGATACCAAAATTTCTCCAGATTCTCCATCCTTGGGTAACTCCCCAAAACGATAAGCAACAGCAACACAGTCCAAATTAGCTGAGCCTTGTCCAGCAGGAGGTGCTATCAAGAACTCACAATTTCCATGTTGGCAAACTGCAACCTGTATTAGACACAATAAACATGATCTTCAGATCATCTTTTAAATATTAAAGGGTCAATTTGACTGAAGCAGCTAATTGCAGGAACATAGGTTTCATATCATGCAAATGCATACATGCTTACATTTAGTTTTACATTAACATCATTGAAATTTTCAGGAAGCACCAAAACTTTCCATATGAAAATTGCTCCTAACAAAACAAAGTAAACCCCATTCTATAGTGGCAGGCTGGCAGCAACCAAAATTAAATAACATTACTTCTCTCACAGGCTGTACAATATAATAGGGCACATAGTAACTTTGGGTGATGAAAATGAAATATTCATGTGCTTTATAAACAGTAAAGTGGAAAAGCAAATAGATGTTCACCTTGTCCCTATTAAGGAGATAATTTAGAAATCTTTGCCACTCATTACGTTGAGGCCGGTTCTGACTAGCTGCATGAAAGTAAATGTGAGGCAACGTTTTGAGTGGATAGTAGGCCGCAGGATTAATATCCTTGATATGCAAGGATTCAGAGCTGTAAAGGTATTCAAATATATAGTCACTTTCAAAAATAAATCCTTTAAAAACATCAAAAGTAAGAACATGCAAAATTGAATGCTATCTGAATAAATTGTTCAGATACGTAACCTTGCTCAGATGTTGAGTAAGTACATACAAGCTGGAATGGCAAGCATCTTACAAATTATAACACACATTACAGCTGCTGGGACAAGTTATCTCTTACAATCTGAGAATTGATCTATAAAAAGGGAAAAGATATTTCCACCATTTGGCCTTAAGGAAAGTTTTATTATCAAAGATAGAACTAAATGTATTTCCAATGCATGATACATATCAAATAACTCAATTCATCCAGACATCACCGATAACTTAAAAACATATTCTGCCAACCTAATCTTACATTTTCTGTCAATATAATCTTACATTTTCACCGGAGTGTTAGAGCATGAAACTTGGCTGATTTGCTTGCCGTCTTTCAAAAGCATAAAAAGAATGGATGATTCATCTGGTCTCCCATAAAAATGCATAAGTCAAATGTCAGAAATATCCAACATAAAAAAAATTAGATTCACGCAATTTTAAATATATAAAAAAACCTCAAAATGTTGAAATTTAGCACTCGACTTTAATTTTCCTATTATTCGTATAAACAATACTGAACATACCTTCTTCAAGGAACATAATAAATGTCAAGAATGGATACGCAATACACAAAGATAAATGTAATTTATACCATGAAACTACTTTCTATAAGAAACTTACTACATATCAAGATTTTATACGATTAAAGGAATTTTACTCTGAATATTATTTTGTTTAAAAAGTAGTAACAATTAAATACAAAATGGATTTAGATTTACAAATCTATGTGTTCTTTTAATGAAATCCAAATATGTACAAGGGAATAATGCACCTACCTTCTTCAGGGGGCTTGTTTAAATCCATCACCACATTCATCAACTACAAGAAAGAAAACAAAACCTTAGGAATAGATCAAGACAAGATATTCCCATGACAAATGCAAATTAACAAAAAACATATGGTCTGATAATTTCCAACAGCTTGCAGTGTCCACTGAAAATTTCAAAGCTTTGTTGGATTAAAGAACAAATTGAAACACACTCTTACAATATAAAATAATATTAAATAGTCAAGTATTAGCTAGATATGATCCTTCCAACAAAAAAGCAGATCATTTATATTTACAATGAAGATAAAGTAGATCAATATAAGTGATTCTATTAATAGCATTCCTAACATTGGTAAGGATACCTTAAATAGATCTACATAAAAATCAACGTGAGATATAAGTCTAGAAATACTTTGTTTTACTTGAGTTAATTTATTTTACTTTAGAATTAATTTATTTACTACATGGACACAAATTTTTATATCCACTAAAAAGCATTATTTTATTTTACTACATTATTTACTTTATCTTTATTTGAAGAGCAATTTTACTTTTGTCTATAAATTTTAATTTTACTTTTAATAAAGCCACCATTCATTATTTCAGTAATTCTTTTGTTTTGTTTTTAATTTGAAAATGTAGTAAATATTAAATATTTATGTCACTCTTTGAAATTCTAGTGTTATAGTTTTACTTTTTCTATATATATTGGTTGTATTTGGTTTTTATGTACACAGTCATGACATGAGACACCATCCCCTGCTGCCATCACATTACACCTCTCAGCGTAATTACTTGTATGATATAGAGGTTTTTCATTCTGAAAAGGGACAGGAATCTCAAGAAAGATGCAACAGTGTAGGTATTTGTTGAGACATTAAAATAAGTCATGTGCTTTTGTTCTCTTGGAAGTGGACACTACTGATCTCTCATCCATCAAAAAAGAAAACTTGTTGCCACCTCTAGTTCATAACATCCTATACAGCATCTCTGTGCCATCACTGAGAAAACAACAGGAACATCTAAACAAAGAACTCTCATCGAGGGGATTATATGTCATTAATTCCTTTTTAAGAACACTTAAGAAAATGGCTAAACTACTATCTGCCAGGAGCTTGACATTTTAGATAGTTTATAACACATCCTATACAGCATTTCAGTGACATCACTTCAGAAAACAACTGGAATGTCTACAACAAAGAACTCTGATAGATGGGATTATATATCATTAATTCCTTTTCTAAGAACACTTAAGAAAATGGCTAAACTACTATCTGCCAGGAGCTTGAAACCTTAGGTAGGTTAAACTCCTAATTTCTATATTTTGTTTGAATAGAAAAATAAAGTGGTATAAAGAAATAATAGGCACTAACATATTCAAAGATCGAGCTTAAAAACTTGATGTCATTTATGATTGAATAATCTTATCCAAGATGAATTAGAGTTTACATGTAAATCTCAATGCTTGAGCTTGAACGACTGATGGGTGCATATACAACACCTAGCATTGTAGGTTCAAACCTTCCAATTCATTTTAAATATTGAGGGATTTATAAGGATATTGGAATGACATGTACCAATGTAAATGATTTAAGCTTGTTCAACAAGTAGCTAATTTCTCATAAAAATATTTGGATTTCCATTGTCCTCTAAAAAGCTGCCCACAAGACTAAGCTTCTACTTCCTATGGATGCATGCCCTTTATGTAGCTTTTAGGAGTTAAACCATACTCTATAAATATTATAGATGAACTCCAAGACATTCTATGATGGTGTAAGGATAAAAGAGGAAAAGTAAAAAAGCAAACAAAACACAAAAGAAAATGGCAACCACACTAGTACAATACCTGAAATTAGGTAGATAACAATAGTATCAAACTTCATTGAATGTACCTTAAGAGTATACGCTACAAGATGTATATCCACAATAAATTCAACAAAAGAAGTAGAGTCAACAACTAAACTTGTACATAAATATGCATAAGTACCAAAGTACTAAGACATCCCAGTTTCTCGCAAGGGTCGAGCCCTATAATCAAACAACCAAAAAAACTAGAAAACTGTAATATCCGGAATATTTTTTTTTGTTTTTAAGACCAATAAGAATCATCAACCAACATATAACCCATTAAGGTTAGAAAGCATAAACTCAAAGCTTGCTGAAAATGCAACCCTTCCACTTTCTGATCACCAAGTGCCCAATGTGGGAAGGTGAGAACATACAATGAAGAGAGGATCGTTAGATCACAAATCTGCTGAAATGATAAAGTAAATACAATACTGGGCGGCAAGCCAGCCCCTTCCGCTTATCCAGCAAGAAAGCCAAAGACTCGGCGGTGAACCAGCCAAGAGAACCATACAACAAACACAAATCACTCAACCGCAATATTTCAGCGAAAGGACTGAATTACAAATATTCAACTCGACCGCTTATGCAGCGGGAGGACTGAATTACAATTTAACTAATGTAGGCGGCAAGCCAACCTCTTCCACTTTTTAGCGAGATGAGAGATTACAAGCCAGAATGGGTTAGTAGTACTACTACATAACCTTACAATAACAGAGAGAGTGAGAGTAGAAGAATAATGTTGAACATAAAAGATAATAAGCATGAAACTCTACTAACATCAAAATTGCAGGCTGGAAATGCATAACCAGCAGCCTATAAACCCACTAAATCAGTCATATCTCTCTAAATACTCACCCAATTCACCCAAAATCAGTCCCAAACCAACACTAGACCAGCAGCGATGAAAACAAACCAAAGGTAAGCTATCAAAACACCCACATTATTTGGCACGCATCCCAATGCACCTTCAAAACCCCACGCCTAGCTAAGGAATTTCGATTTGCTCTAATAAATTCAATGCTTAATAAAAGGTGCCACAAACTTACAGTGTGAATCGCCAACAGCAAGAAGGATGAATGAGCCGGTACCCAGAATGGTCAGACACTCAGGCAGAGAGGTGTGATCAAAAATGTGCTTCAGCCACAGGTGCCTTCAAATCAGTTTGTTAAGTTGATTTCATTAGTGAGGCTAGATTTGGACAATAGATCCATTTTTTTGGGTTGCTGAAAATCTACCATACATTGGGTAGATCTGCATCCAAACATCTATTGCATAGTCCTTACCACTAGAATCAACATCATCCTCTCTTACTTAGATGATCATCAAAAAACTAGACATATTCCATGGCATATTTGGCGACTTACGCAAGCTTCAACATCCTCTGAGCACTTGGTATTTTGCATCATTGCACTAGTTGGTACAATTTTTTAATTGTTTTATTAATAAAAATTTCATTTAAAATTTTTGGCACATAGATTATCTTTCAATCAAAAGAAATCAAAGGTGCAAGTCATATTCTAGCACTCAATTTTTAGTTAATCAAATGGTGCATGAGAGCCTCCACCAACTCAACACCATCGTCTTTGTTGCTTGCCACTCAATATGACTACACCTTTTTTTCCTCTATGAACAACCAAGATCACATGGGGAAGCAATGATAAGTGCCTAGGCACCTAAATTTTGCCCTCCTACACCCTCATTGATTGTCATTTTCAAATTGCAATAACTTTTGCCAAAAATGTCCTTTTATTAAAAAAAACAAAATATTGCCAAAAGACTGACCCTAGAATATGAAGTGAAATCAAGTTTTTAAGCCTCCATTTTTCACAATTCTCGCACCATCAAAAGGGTATTCGGGAGTATTTCAATTGATTTTTTGATACCTAAACAATAAGCATGAGCATTACTCCCATTTATATTAAAAGTATTTATCAAATGCATTTGTTCTTAAGGTTCAAGACCCAATTTGCAAAATCGGACTATTCATAGGCTTATAAGACTATAATGCCAACCTAACATACTAACAGTATCACCATTTTATGATGGGAGAGATCAGGCGAGCGAGTGGGAAAGCGAGTGCAAGGGTTTCGACGAAGGAGGATGCAGGGGAAGGAGATGAGAACGAAGAAGATGATGTGGACGGTGAGTCCTTTGTGTCGTGCATTGTGGGTGCCTGGGCTAGCTGCATTGGGGAGGGAATTTTAGCTACGTTGGCTATTCCTGTGGGTGATGACAATGCTAGCAACGCAAAGGCGTTTTATGGTGCAATGGGTGCGGATTAGGTGTTATTTTGGCCTTAGAGGGTGTTTGTGTTTGTTGCTTCCCTCCTATCTAGTGGTGGTTCTTTTGGGGGCTTTGCTTTTGTGGATGCCCTATGGCTTGTTGGCTCTGGCGCTCTCCCTGTTTGTTCCTCTTGCCCTCTTCGGTCCGATTTGGTGCATCTTTTTCTTGGGCGACAATCTGGCCATGTATGGTTTGGCTTGTCTATTGGTGGTGCTTCCATCTTGGCTTCTCGCTATCGGTGTGGACCCTCTATTTTTCCTTTGCTCTAATTTGTTTTTGTTTGATGTCTCCTATTGGGGTGGAGACAACCTTGGTGAGAGGAGTTGTTTGGTCTTGGTCAAAGGTTTTTATGTTGGATGGTGGTTGTTCCAGTGTGGGAGTGCATCTGGCTTGGCTTCACTCTTTGTCGAATCCGTTCTCTTCTCCCCCTATGGAGGTGGGGGTTGACTCTTTTGAGGAGATGGTTTTGGTCTGTGAGGGGCTCGTCTCTTTGATGTGGACCCTTTGTTCTCATACTACCTATTCCTTGGTGAGGGTTTCTTTTTCTCCTCATGCCCACTCTTTGCCGGATTTGTTCTCTTCTCCCCCTATGGAGGTGGGGGTTGACTCTTTGGAGGAGGAGACGGTCTTGGTCCGTGAGGTGCTGGTCTCTTTGATGTGGACCCTCTGTTCTCATACTACTTATTCCTTGGTGAGGGTTTCTTTTGCTCCTTGTGCCCACTCTCTTGTTTCTCTGTTTGAGAAGGTTTGCTTTCCTATGGAGGTGGAGAGGTTGCAAGGGTTCTGGGTGGAGAGTGGGTCAACTGGGCAGTTGGTTTGCCTTCCTTCTTGGCCTATTGAGGTGGCTCTCTCTCCTATTAAGGTGGAGAGATGGTGAGGAGTCTTTCTGAGGCTATTGTTCATGATGCTGGTTGAGGGAGCCTATCAAAACCCTCATATTGTGTTGTTGGTTGAGGAAGTCCTTCATATCCTCATGCATTTTTGTGCTGGAGGTTTTGGGTGCCTTGTCAAAACCTTGTCTGGGTATGGGAGCCTTATAAAACCCACTCTCATGGTTGAGGGAGCCTGGAAAAACACTATGTATTTTGTTTTATCTAGGACAAGCTAGATGTTGGCAGTTTTCAAAGGCCTAGTTTGGCCAGTAATTGGTTTTGGTTAGGATCGGGTTTTGCTTTTGGTGGCCTAGAGACTTTGTTATAGGTTAAGGGAGCTTTGGAAAACCCTTCTTGTTGGTTGAGGGTGCCTATTAAACCCTCGTTCTCTGTTTTTAGATCTATAGCTTGATGTTTTAGATATGTTGTTTCTACCAATTTGGTTTGTATTGGCTTACTTTTGTTGTCTGACTGGTGTCTATTTGGCGATGGTTGCTCTGTTTTTTGCAACCTCTTTTGCCATTAGTTCTATAATGTTTGCTCTGACTTGTGAGGTTGTGGTTGGGCTGCTATTTGTCTTTGATGTATCTTTTGGCAGCATTCCTTTGTTGGTTCCAAATCCTTGAAAAATCCAAGAGTTTCAAGTCCCTTCATAACTTGTACTAGATTTCCGATCCCCTAAAAACCTGTTTTCCCCCCTAATTAAAATAGTATCACCATTTTACCCCTTTGCTAAGGATTACATAAAATTGATTATCCCTAACTACATCTATAGAGCAAAAGGTACTCACCAAGGTGTCGATCTTCTTCATAAATGAATTGGAACAACCTCTCCCCTATATGTTAACTCCAAATTTGGGATCTTTTCTAAAAAGAGCAATCTTTCGCTACTTGCAAGCAATGTTGGAAGAGAGTGACTCACTACTATTGCATTGTGCTCCTCCCAAGCCCTCTAGATCCATGGGCAATGGAACACCCATGCCTGGCTTGGCAACATTCACCACCAGCTCCAAGCCACCAAAAAAGCATTTCTTCACATGCATTCACACCACACCATACCCTTATCCTCATCGAGATATAGAATGGGCATGATGAAGCGATAGGATATGTTTGTATTTACTCTATATCTATTCTCTGCTATCAAGAATTCATCCCCAATGACCCATTTAACAACCATTGAGATGAGGCTGTAATGGGTCTTAAAAAACATCTCGAGTCTAAGATCCATCACAACTCCTAAAAAAGCCATTCAAGAACCAAGTAAAAGTTAAGTAGATCAACTTGTCCATTCCTACAAGCAAGCACAATTGTCCATAATACCACAAATCTACAAAGGCCTCAAATTAATCCAAAATACAAGGACTAAGACTCATCACCTCATCGCATGTTATGATTATGAAACAACTAAAAATACTTGCCCTCTTGTGTAGTGCCATCACCACTTGTCACATCCATTAATTATAATGTCCTTCAATAATTGATGCATTTGCAGCTCATGCTCATGAAGGAAAAAGCCAAGTCGATACACATTGGCACACTTAAGTCTTCTAAATCACAAGCTCTTCTTGCAAAAGATCGAAAGGCTTTAGGTGGCAAAAGTAAGAAGTAGAACAATAAGGAATCCAAATCTAATTAGCAAGTCAAAGAAGCACCATCACAAAGCACCCCTAAGTTTGTTTCATTGCCTTCATCTATGCCTTGATTCAAGAGCATCTCATCATATGTCATCATGCATGGGAATGTTAGCCTTATACTTCACCTAACATTTTGATGGGTAATAAAACATTGAGGTGAATTAAAATCTTCGAGGAAAAATCTACTATAAAACATCTCTATGAGTGCCCCATGAAAGGCCGACTAATATTCACAAAGTTAAATGTTGCAATCAACATGTAATGGCATGTGCCATATAGCAAGCAATCTTAGGCATCCCTAACAAGGGTGGCAAAGGTGACAAAAGTGGTGGTGTTGTTAGGGGGGATGTTTCCCCCAAGTCCCCAATTCTTGAAAATGTCCCCTACATTTATCAAGTTAGTTGTCTTGTAACATAATATCAAAACATGTCATAATTGTCTTATCATATCCCTCCATCTTGGACCTCATATACATCTCAATCAATCAAAAAAACATATGATCTTGGGCTATGGAGAGGTCACAATCAATTTCTACATGTGTGTATGAATGTATATCTATCTATATCATATATGTATGTATATGTATGTGTATATGTGTATTTATATAGATAGATATATGCATGCATATATATATTGAAAAATTCATATACCATCATCCTCCAAGCATCTTCTAAAATGGCCCTCAAACTACCTTCTACAAAATGCACCCCTTATTCTCTAAGTGACCTTGTCCCTACAAGATCATGAAACACAAATAATACAATATAACAAAAAACAAAGACCTCTAAAATCCATAGTGTTGCAAGAAGCTAACACTTATCACATGCCCACATTATCCTTGAGACTTTGATTTCAACAACCTTTCCTTTCCTTGAGCACAGCTTTACCTCAACCAAACAAACACTGGTGAAAGCAATTATCCACAATAGCTTCCAAGTCAAATCAAACCAAGGTGAAAATAATTGTCAAACAAATTTGAGCCCTTATCATAACAAATACTTCAAACTTGAACCATGATAAAATTAGACTTGAAAACCAAGTCAAGTATGACGTTTAACAATGCAAATCACAACCCTTAAGTTGGAGAAATTGGTATGATTCCAACCAGAATACAAATATGCATCAATCCTAGATAACATAACATGTAAATAGGATCCATCCATATGCTCGAGCACCTATGAGAATTATCTTAGCAGATCTTAATCTTCTCTCAAGTAATATCAATTTCAACAAATACATTGAGATGAAACTTTATCCCAATTAAGATAAGCCAAACGATTGTTACCTGGAAAGTTGTCTACAAGCATTCTTGAAAAGCAAATCAACAAAGAAATAGATAAGAACTGAGAGAATAAAGCTGTAAATTAAGATCTGGCAACTAGCAATTAGTTGTTGTATGAATAAAACCACAAGCAGAGTTTAATTTAGAAGAACCAAGAAAAATCGGCAGCTGCAGTTTTTTTATGGATCTATTGTTGGGGATAGAAACAAGAGGACAGAGCAGCAGCACGAGGTCTACATAAGACCAGTCGTATGATAAAATCAAATGTTGCTGCAGGAAACTCTTGGACCCATGCAGCAAACCAGATCTTAGAAATGACATTCGCCACTATAATCAAAACAGACATCCGCATTTCTATCAACGGAAGGCAGGTGTACAAAACCTTCACATTGAGCAACTAAGCATGCAAATCCCTCAAATTCTTTTCTTAAAAAATTCAATAACTTCCACTATTATCCGAACTAGGCTAAATTATTGGGACGAATTTAAACGATACATGCAAAAAATTAATGATGCGATCCTGCATTTCCTATAAGCCCTACACAATGGAGCTCAATTTAGCAAGAAATTAAAACAATGCAGGCAGTTCCATCAATAAATCCTTACAAAGCAAACAAAGACAAAGGGTGGGAACAAAATCTTGCAAAGCAAACGAACTAGGAAAAAAGAAAGAAGCAAAACCTGAGACAAAAACCTCCAACACCGGAATGCCGTTTCCTACCTTGAAAAAAATAGTTGGAAAGACCTGCAGCAACACAATGCCTTCTTCAACCTGAAATGTTTAACTGCTACAAACCCTACCTCCAAGCAACATTAAAAAGATACAAGCTAAAACCTAAAGCAAATTCCAAAACCCTAAAACACGAACTCTACTTCATTCATGCAGAAACGGCGGCAAGATTTTTGAAGAAGCGGGATCATAAGAAACAGCTAAAAGACATGCACAAAGCTATCGGTCGTCCCAAATTGGTGGGAGAGGACTTATTTATAGAGATGGAAAATCAATAAGGTTTGGCAGTTTTTTTACGGCCCCCACCTAACCCCTTTATTGGGCTGACTTTTTCAAAATTTAGAGAATTTTATTTTTTATTAATTTGTTTTTGAAACTTGCATAGGAAGACGGAAATACCTTAAATGTAATGCATCATGTATAATGGCCACGTGTCGTTTATTTTTGTTTTTCCCCCTAGAATTGCATTTTGAATGTGATAAATCCTTAATTAAATTTGGTTCCTTCTCTTTATTAGGTTTTATTTTATAACTATTTATATAACTAATAGTTAATTATATATAATTTTATACAAGGCAGATTAATGTATGTATCTTTTAAGAAATAAAAAAATTAAATTTTCTAAATTTAAATAAATATTTATGTTTTCAAATATTTACCTCTAAAAATTTGACATAAAATATCTAAAAGTGAATTATTATCAATCTATGAGTTTTACTCATTTTTTAGGTCTTCACATTTTTCAAGATAAACAAGTATTTTTAAAAATATAAAATATTGGAGGTCTAAATAAGTACTTCTAAAATGATAAAATATTAGAGAGTTCAATATATTATGTACCTAATATCTAACTAGCGAAAATTGTTTTTTGGAAGTTTGTGGTTTTTCAATTTTTTGTTATTTTTTGGAGTTTTGACAATGCATGAAAATATAATAAATGCAATACAATAAATATTGAGTTGGAAATGAAATTCAAACTTCTGATTTTTAATTGCAGCAAGTACATGTGAATTTGAAATGTCTATTCTTAGCAAACTGAGCCCATTAAGACCTACCGGAAGTCCAGCGTTGGGGTTTGAAGGTGGAATATAAGCCTGGAACGAGGAATGACTGAACCAAGCGCCTCCAATTGCTATTAATGGGTGCAAATGACTTTATTTCACTCTAGGATAATTATATAAAACCTTTTGATAAAGAAACCCCAAGTCTGGTATGAATCCTGAAATCTTGCCAAGCAAGATCTCCAAAATTAGCCAATTTTCCCACTGTTTTGTTGTTGTAGATGTGAATTGACGTCCTTCCACCAAAGAAGCTATTGGATTATTCTTATTTATTGATAACAATAAAATCTAAGCACTCAAACCAACTAATTAACCCTTAATTTATTTATTTGGCTTCCCCAGGCAAAGTAAGTGGTACAACCCTGCTGGGAAAGGTACGGTCTACATAAAACAATATCAACTATGTTATTTGCTAATGGAACCTTGCCCAGATCTCATCGGTTGCCTCGTATACTGTTGTAACTGACAGATGCCTGTTGATTTTACCCTCTATTAGTCATATGCAAGGTTGCAGACCTAAACCTTCAAAATTAGATGTAAAAATAAAATTCAGAATGCTCTCCAATCACCCCCAAACCTTTTTTTTACCTCTCCAACCCTAATTCGAATTTCTAAGTGGCATCTTAGAAAGATTCTCATGGAATCTTAAACCTCCAAAAAGGTACGCCCAAGTATGGGTAAGCTCATCATTAAAGTGGGGCCACCTTTTGATTAAAAAATAACTTAGAAAAAGGTGTCATGGTGAAAACATAAAGTTGTTTAATAACCTCTTATAACTTATTTACTTTTCTATTTTTAGAAAAAGTAACTTGTATAACTTTAAATTATAAAGATTTTATTAACTTACCAAAGTCACAAAAATGACTAAGTATAGAACTTCCTTTGGTAAGCAACTCATCTCCAACCACTAAATTCACCTGTGGAAATGAATGACAGGTGAATCTCCATCCTGGTAGATCACTTAGGAAGTGGGGACATTACACTAGCATACATATATTTTAAAAAAATCTAAGATACACAGAGAGATATCAAATTCAAATGGTTGAATAGATCATTTATACATTACAAAAAATAGAAGATTTTCAAACAAAAATTGAATTATGAAATAATAAATAGATTCATAAAACTATAAATAGTATTCAGTTGCATTTTGTTTGGATAATTTTGAATAAATAGTTAAAAAAATAGAATGACTTTAATCAAATTATTTGTCACAGTATAAATCATTAATAAAAGTAAAAATTAGGAAAAATAAAATATATTGGAACAAAATTTTAATTAATTTTTATATTAATAAGCAACAAAACAAGGTTGTTGTTACTATAAACAACATTGCAAAGGATGTAAAGTTAACAACAAAAACAATAGCAACAAAAAGATATATTACATCAATTATCTTCTAAAAACTTTAATTTGTTTTCTTTGGCCTTTCGCTTTGCAAGTTGTCTACCGATTTTCATATTTTTCTTAATGCTCGTATGTGAATGGTGGCATTATTCTAAGGCCTTCTAGAGATTTTAATCGAGACACTATCACAAATGTCAATCGTGTTCTTTATGTTGGTCCTATATCAATTGTGGCTTTTGATAGAGTCAACTCGTGAGATTTATGTATAGTCAATGCCCATGCCAATCTAAATGGTAACTGAAATGTCTTGCCCCTTTTGCATTGGTGTTATTGGAATTATATTTCGATGATGATCTTCAAATGGTATTCCTATATAATTGTTAAATTCAACCATGACATATGATGGTGGTTTAGGTGGAGAGCTTCTTGGTTTATAGATAATCTTTCAAACATATCCCAGAGCTCCATTTACAAGTCCTTCTTGTATCCAAAGATTTGAAGTCAACATCGCCCTTGAATTCTTGTTGATCAACATCTCTAGATCAAGTTCATCATTTGAAAAATCTTCTGCTTGATGTACACTTCCTACTTTTGTTGTGAGACTACGTGCAACAGGATGTTTCAATGTATATAGCATTTTTTTGTTATAATTATGAGCATTTTCATTTGTGGAGAACAAATAGACAGTATTGTCAAACTCAACATTAGTTGTAGCATCTACATTAATAGGGGTTCTTGTCATAAGTAATCTTTGGTCTTCAATTTGTGGGTTTGCATCTCTTAGATTTGTCGAAAGTTGATGAAACCTTTGTTGTTGATTGTTTTGTCCATCTTGTCTGAATATTTTATCTAATGTAACCATAGTTCTGAATTCTTGCCACAATAACTTTGTGCATCTAATGTTGTCATATGCTAGTCTATTATTGACTAGAGGCAATTGGCCCAAATCTCCAACCAAAATCATAGATATACTTGAAAGAAGGCCAACAAAAAATATTTTAAAATTATGTAATAAAATTATAAATATTTCATAGATATGAATTATAATAAATATAATATAAAATAGTTCTTGATTAGTCATAATGAAATATCAATCTACAAAACTTATGGTGTATTTTGTGGGAATGTTTGTTGGAGCTGAGAATCTATATTTTCCAACATGTTTTAACTAATGAAGCTCATTTCATCAATCAAAATGTATTTGATATGTGATATATCTTCTTGAAAGCTTGTAATTTTTGTTCCTTCTAGCTAAGAAAAGTCTTGCATTAGGATTCTCAATTTTGAATGAACTGTAGAGGCTCCTATATTGAATGTTGCAACTCTTGTTGGTGCAAGTAATAGAAGGGGAGAACAAACTAGCATTGTCTCATTTTTTAGGGTTCAACTAATGACACCAATCAAATACAACTTTCATGTTCCTATTGTTCTTTGTACTCTTCACCTTGATTTTCATGAGACCAATCTATATGTATAACAATGTCTTTTCTTCCCAACATATCTATTTCAGAAACTTGTATATTTTGACCTTGATGCAACGTAGATAAAATTTAACATCCTGATCTATGGTATTTCTTTGAATAGGTTCATTGTCTACAATTTCAGAATCATTGGTATTTTCACCATTTTCTTCAACCATTGTTCATTCCATGTGCCAAGTATTATAGTTGAATGAGTCTCACTTTGTTGTTATGGAGTCATAATCATGACAATATCTCTTTCTATGTCACGAAATAGTTTGTACAACAATGACTCTAAAAAATAGAAGTCAATATATTTATCTAAGTCACGTGGGGGAATGGATAACTCTAACAATAGATGCACTTTGACTTGGCTCCCATTTGTTGTCTCTTTTTCGTTTAAGATTATAAATCCATGATCTAGCTGCATCAATCGATGAGACATGTTCCATAGGAGGCCTTGTTTTATATCCATCAATGAGAGATATTGTTTGTTTTTCATTGTTCTCTTCAATATATATAGCTATAGGTTTAAACACCTCACGTGAAACATTTAGATTAACAAATCTTCTACCGCTTTCTACTAATGAAAGTTCTAACAACATGTGACATGTTTCTTGAGCTCCAATGTCTCTTCCTATGACTATCTCAATTAGAAGCCTTCTATATGCTCGTGTAGCTAAATCATTAGGATTTTCCATGTTTGAAAGACACGTCAACACCTGGCTATATGTTTCTGAGCTTTTATCTGCTTTTCAAAATACTTTGCAATATATTTGATTACAACATGCTTAGAAAGAATAGTTTGCCAATATATATTTTCTCTCCATAGTTGCAATATATGGCGATTATGCGATTTCACTCTCTCATCATTTCTTGTTGGTTCAAAAAAAAATTCTCCATGTCTTTATGTCTTCATACAATTTGGATCCTTCTAGATTCAATGGCCAAGGGACTTTATGCCTACAAAGAATATGAACTCGTATATTTCATTAATTGGCATAATTTATATATATTTAAATATGTGATTTTTTTTATTAATTAAATATGTACCTACAAACCATCATGCCTCCTTTTTTCCTTAGGTATGCACCCTCCTTACACACTGTGTGTTGTTCTAAGATTTTGGTATCACTTCATAGTCACGCTCAATATCTATCTTTGCAAGTTGTGCGATATTTTATAAACATGGATGTTGATGATAACTTTGGAATGCCTACAATTGAAAATACAAATGAATGTATTAGTCATATCATCAAGTATAAGTAGTTTATGTGATATATTAGATACATATATATATGAAAATATTTATGTACATGCCTGCATATTTTGTTAATGCGGATCTTGTTTAATTTAATTTAATTTAGATTGTTCAATTTAAGTTAGTTAAGTTGTTTTATAATTTAATTTATTTAAATTATTTAATTTAATTTAAGTTGTTTTATTTGATATTTTAACTCTTATTCAATTCTTAAATTTTAATCAGCTTAAATTTTTTTTAATAAAGGGGTAAAAATTTATTGAAAATCAGAATCAAGCATTACAAGAAACTAAAGGAACCAAAGGCTCCAAAGGAAATACGCAAAAAAACCAACCAAAGTCAAAACAAATGTCAACCAACACCATAACCATTCATATCCTCATCAAGGATTCTCTCCAACTCCATATAATAATCGGGGGAAAGATGCCCCCACCCCTCAATCCTCCAACCATCAACATGCTCTGAAGCCCACTTGGCCAAACAATCTGCAGCTTTAATCCACTCACACTGAATATGGACAAATGACACCTTTTCCATCCTGGAACTAATCTGCAAAATCTGTTGCACAACCAAAGCTAACTATCAGTCAACATCCTTCACCTTCCTATCAATTAGCAAATCCACCAACACCTATGAATCAAATTCACACACAACCTTACTCCAACCTAAATCGTAAGCATGCTATAGAGCATAAAGAATCGCTAATCCCTCCATAAGGTTATTGGCCTATTGCTCTTTATGGACAGAAAAAAAAGAACACAACCTCACCCAAACAATTTTTGCCTACACCACTAATCCCAGCAGGTCCAAGATTACTGCGAGAGGAACCATCGGTGTTAATCTTCAAGAAATCCTCTGGAGGGGGTAACAATCTACCCACCCTTTGAACCTTATTTCTTGCACAACCACCCCTCTTAACATGGGCATAAATAAGAGACCGATCCTAAATACCTAATCTATCAATAATTTTTGCATCCCCTCTATCAAGCGAGAGCATCACCTCACACTTAGCTTCCACTGTCTCTTGGATCATCCTCACAATTCTATGCCAAACTTGTTGAACCAAAAGTGTATCGTCCCGAAAGATTCTTCGATTCCGCTCCAAAATGTGCCAAAGTATGAAGGTAAGCCCTATACCCCAAACAATCTGGAGGAAAGGAGACATAGTAGGAGGCTTTCCCAAACTGCTCCAAAATTCCACCAAGGATGAAACACGAACACGGGGGTGTTTCCAAACACCCCACCAAAAGTGCTAGAGCTACATCGAGAAGGGACATCGAAAGAACAAATGTGAAGAATCTTCTTTAGCAGCACCACACATAACACAGATAGAAGGACCATGAAAGCCACATTTTTTAATATTGTCCCAATTCAAACATCTATTTCAAGCCAAAGTCCACACAAATCAATTACACTTCAGCCAAGAGAACTTATTCCACACATATTTCCACCATTGGACCTCCTCCCCATTCAATCTACGAGCCAGCAACACCTGATATCCATTAGCAACAGTAAAAACCCCCTTAGGATTCAGACACCAAGCAACAGTATCCTTGTCCTCGAGGGAGCTACAATGTCTATCGGATAAGATACTATGGAGTTCCATACACTCCCCATCCAAACCAGCCACTAGTCATTCACCTGGGACTTTCCATCTAGCAACTTCTAACTGCCCACAAGGAAAGAAAGATTTAAAATCACTCACTCTTGACCACCCAACGTCAAGGAACCTCTGGCAAAGAGTCATTAAATTAGAAAATTGAGAAACAATGGGGGAAAATCCATCCCAAGAATCAAACCAAAAAAGAGCCTTTGTCCTCCTCTTGCATATCCAAAACAAGCCTTCCTTAATTAAAGAAACCCCTTTTTTGAGGGTACCCCAAATCACTAATCCGCTCCCCACCAAAGGATAGCGGGGAACCTCCTCTTTAGGAATCCCATGAAAATACTTGTGAGATAGGATCCTAGCCCAAACCTGATATTGTTCCACACACCACCTCCAATAAAGCTTTGCAGTCAATGTCGTCCCAGCTAATGATGACTGCCTCAGACCAAGACCACCAAATTGTTTTGGATAACACATAATATCCCACCTAACTAGGCACCATTTAGAGGAAGACGGGCTGCTTGCCCATAAGAATTGCCTTGCCAAAGAATCCAAATCCTTAGCAAAGCCCATCGGAGCCACTTGAAGCATAGATCTATACAAAGGGAGGGCTTCAACCACAAATTTAAGCAATTGAACTCTCCTAGCAAATGATAGCCATATATGAGTCCAGTGATTAACCTTAGCATGAAATTTGTCCAGAATATACTGCCAAGACTCTTTGGGAAGTTTACCCGAAGAGATAGGAATGCTAAGATACTTCAAAGGAAGAGAATCGATCTGAAACCTTAGGATATGAGAAATTCGCCATTGAATAGACCTTGGCGTATTGAATAAGAAAATGGAGGATTTATCTTCATTAATCAATTGACCAAAAGTAGTAAGATAAACATCCAAAGTCTTTCACAGATTGATAACTTCCCTCATAGTAGCCATACCCATCAAGGCAGTATCATCCATAAATTGTAGGTTGGATTGCAGTGGTAGCCCATTTCCCCACCTCCACCCATGGATATGATCCAACTCCACATTATTTTTCACCAATCTCCCCAAGCCTTCAGTGGGGAGGATAAATAGATACAGGGAAAGAGGGTCCCCTTGCCTAAGCCCACAAGAAGCACCAAAAAGCTTTGTGTGCTCACCATTAATCAAAATAGAAAAAGAGGTACAAGTGACACAACACAACCCACTAAATCCACTTCTCAGCAAAGCCAAAAGTCCCAAGAGTCTTTCAAAGAAAGGACCACCAAACTCTGTCATAATCCTTAGCCATATCTAGCTTAATGAACATTGCCTTCTCTTTTGAAGCAGCCATAGAGTGAATGGTTTTTGTAGCAATGACCACACCATCCAAATTTTGGTGCCCCACAACAAAGCCACCCTGCTCCTCAGAGATAATCCATTTAAGCCATTTTTTCAATCTTTCAACAATCAGCTTAAAGATACTCTTATAGATCACATTACATAAAGAAATAGGTCGGAACTGACTTAACCAATCCGCCCCATCATATTTGGGAATGAGGGCAAGAAAAGTGGAATTCAACTTATGGAGAATCTATTTATTTCTCTGAGATTCTCGAACCACTTCTAATAAATCCAACTTGAGAATATCCCAGAATTCCTAAAAGAATTCAATCGGAAAGCCATCAAGACCTGGAGCTTTCCCTTTCTTCATATGGAAAATGACCTCCTCCAATTCCTCAAGACAAATATCCTTCATAAGATGTTCATTTATCTCTCTAGAAACTAGCCGGGGGATACAAGATAGAACCTAAGCTTCCTCGACTGAGCCCTCCCGAGAGTCCTCCCTAAAAAGAGTAGCAAAATACTGCACAACCTCTCTAGAGATATCCTGTAAGGTATAAAATTTATCTCCCCTATCATTCACAAGAATTGGAATAGAGTTACCATGCCTCCTTCCTTTCACTGAATTGAAGAAGAAAGAAGTGTTTTTATCCCCTTCCTGAAGCCACTCAATCTGAGCTTTTTTTTTCTAGTAGATTTCCTCCCGTAATTCACATTCCTCAAGGATTTTCAAGGCATTAGCCTCCTTTCAAAGCAAAGCCTCTCACAAACCACTTTCTTTGATTTTCTTGGTTATTTCATCGAGCTTCGATTGAGAAACAACTTTATCATGAAAGAAATTTTCAAAACAGTCACGATTCCAACGCTTAAGCAGATATTTAACATATTGTAGCAGCTTGGCAAAATTATAAATAGCAGTACCATGAGCAGGTTTACCAATCCTCCACCAATTCGCAACAAAGTTTTGTAGAGAGGGATCATGCAACCACATAGGTTGAAACTCGAAAGAGGGAGATCGTGTCACTCGAGCAAAAGAAACCACTAGATTAATAGGCCAGTGATCTAAACCTCTCTAACCAAGGATCTCCGAGCTAGTCGACCACCTACCCCCAACCCAGAAACAGGAAACCAAAAAGCGGTCAAGACTCTCCGCAATACAAAGCTCCCCTATTCTTTGATTTTTCCAAGTAAACTGACCATTGCTAGGCTTGATGTCCACTAGGTTCAAGGCCAAAATGTTGTCACAAAACAAGTTAGCAAAAGGCTCCAATCTCACTATACCACCCCGTTTCTCAGCCAACTCCGTAATAACATTAAAGTCCCCAACCATGACCCATGGATGATAAGGTACCATACTCCAGATAAAACTAATATGGGTCCACAAAAGTTGCTTGCCCATAAAATAAGTGAGAGCATAAATGTTAGAGAGGAGGATAGATTCCCTGGTCTCAAGGCTTGAAACAATCACCAAAATGGAAGATTTAGATGACATCCACCAAAGAGGATGAATTTTTAAAGGATTCCATAGGCAAGCCACACCCCCAATATTACCATGAGCACCAACACACTGGAAATCACCCTGACTCCATAGTTTAGGTGACAAGCAAGTCATGCTCTCAACATACAACTTAGTCTCTTGTAAGAAAAGAACATCAGGAAAATGGATTCTCACTAATTCCCGAACAACTTTTTGTCTTGGGCCATTGTTCAAGCCCCTTACATTCTAGGAGAGAATGATCATTTTAGAGGGTTAGAGAAATGAGAGTCAAGATTTTTAACAAACCTTGACAAAACCAAAGTCTCCCCCATCAGCTTAATTTTCTCTAAGTCTTTCCTTCTTCCGGCCTTAGAAGATTTCTCAACAATCCCTTTCTTTTGATCTTTATGAAAAATACCCAAAGCAGGAGAAACCTTACTTCCTTTTACTGAATTTGGATCTGACTTTCTAGGAGGGATAGAGGCATCCCCCTCCCCCAATGTCATATTTGCAAGAGGCCCAGATCCCTTTGTAACCACCAAACTAAGTTTTGCATCCATCTGCAACAGACCCACCACCTGCGGAGTCTGCATGTAACCCATAACATTGCCTTCCTGAACCACTTCCATTGTACCCTAATCCATAGCTATCATACCTGGATTCACCTCTTGTTGACTGAGGTCATCCATAATTTCAAATCAATTAAAGGTATCTTCCTCCTACCGATCTTTAAAAGACCTCTTTTGACCACGATTTCTATTACGAGCTTTAACAGGGATAAAACCCTCATCACAAGTAGCCATCATAGGAATGGGATCCTTTCCTTTGTCAACCCTAGGGAGATTACGAGGAGGCTGAGATGGTTGAGACTCCAAGGGTTTAGACCTTGGACGTCTTTTCTTTAGGTGACCATATTCATGGTAGAGACGACAACGAAATGGCAATGTTTCGTAATCAACTTGTTGAATCCAAGAATATGAACCCGCACGAATCTCCAAACAATCTATAAGAGGATTACTTAAATCAATTTCAACATAAATACAAGCAACAGTCATTACCTTTCTGTCCCAAGTTTTCTAAGGTGTGCCCAATGGTTTCCCCAACAACGCAACAACATTATGCAAGATATCATTGTGCCAACATTCAACTGGAAATCTAGGGAGTTGTACCCATACGGGAACTCGATTCAAAAGTTCCTCCAAAGGATCAAGTCCCACATGCCAAGGTTTTATAAATAAACCAACCTAGTTGTGGAAGTAAGGGCCACCCTCAAAGACTCTGTTACGATCTGCCAAGCAATTGAAGACCACCATGAAATAATTGTTCACCAGGAGCATTATGTCAATTTCACCTTCAGGCAACCAAGTTCACTATGCCCATGACTCCACATATTGGAGTGAAAGCCTCATACCCAAAAATTTGCAAAGCAAGGCATGCTTCAAAAAATACTCAATATCTTTTGCAATTGATTATGGATGAATCATCATAACAAGTCTCTCTTTAGAACGTTCCAGACATCCATTCACCTTCAGGATTCGAGAACCTGCCAAAGGCACATGACCTCCATTACCTGCATCATTAGCGAATAAACTATTGTCAAAAACTCTTCTCGTACGGTTTGGGGAAGAGATCCTCATAGTTGCTCGAAAATCCATGGAAGTTTTATCACCAGCTGACTCCCCGGGAGCCATATCCATGGATGCAAAGCGCCCACAAATCCCAAAACTAGGATCTCCAAACAGAGCCCAAAACACCCACCACACAGACCAAGAAGGAAAAACACCAACCGAAAGAAGAAAGCCAAAACCACATACCAAAGAAGAAGAAAATATCGGCCCAAACCCCAGCCAACAACTACAAAGCACACCCCACACACTTTGATCACCCCTACCCCCCACTCAAACCGACTCAGCACACTTAGAAACACCACCACCAAATGCATGCACAGTCAATAAGCCTACATGCAGGTCACAACCTCCACCAGGCTTGCCCTTGCAATGCTAGAGCCCTTCATCTATCCCCTTCGCATAAAATCAAATTCAATAATCAGCTTAAATTTTACTATATTTAAAATATTTAATTTAATTTAAGTTACTTTATTTTATTTTATTTTGATCGGTAATTGGCCGAAGCCTGAATAGCTTTTGACTGGAGTTGTGAACCAGTGGGGACACAGTAGGGGGCCCCATCCCCATTACATATCTTCGAATTATTATTATTATTATTATGTTTGATTAGATTGACCCCAAGACCTTCCCCATCCTATGGAAGGCCAAAAGTCACAACTTAGAATTCCACTTCAGATGTCCCTATTAGGAATTGAACTTGGGTCTCCACAGTGAGAACCCAGTGTTTTAACTAGTTAAGCTCAACCCCTTGGACTTAAGTTACTTTATTTTATTTTATCTAAATTATTTAATTTAATTTAAGTTATTTTGATTGATTAAAATTTAATTTAATTTAATTTTGTTAATTTAATTTAAGCTTTTTAGTTGATTTTTTAATTATATTACAATTTTTAAATATATTTTTTTATCGGTTACAATTTTTAAATTTTAATTAGCTTAAATTTTACTATCTTTAAATTACTTAATTTAATTTAAGTTACTTAATTTCAATTATTTAATTTAATTTATTAATTTAAGTGGCGTGTGTATAGAAACTTAACTTTAAATAGTTTCTTCTTTTTCTAAAGAAAGAAAACTATTTAATTTAATTTCAATTTAGTTATTTAATTTAATTTAATTTAAGTTTTTTAGTTTAAGTTGAGTTGCTTCATTTGATTTTTTTAAAATTTTAATCAGCTTAAATTTTACAATGTTTAAATTATTTTATTTAATTAAAGTTACTTTATTTTATTAATTTAAGTTATTGTATTTTTTTTTATATATAGGTAAATAGTTGCAAGGGGCGGCACTCATTTATATTAATATTATAAAGAGTTTACATGATGATATTATATGCTAACTACTGACAATACTATGCTTTGCCACCATCCCCTACTATCTAACCAACCATATACATAGGGAATTTGAGGGGCAACATCTACAAAATTTGCCATTAACAACCCAGTAACCACTACATACCATACTTCTCTACTTGAACATGAGACTTGCTAACTACTAATTCACAATAAAACCAAAACACGACCATGATACAAAAGGCCAAACCAGTAAAACTAAAAAAAAAACACAGAGACATTATCACTCCACTCCAATTTCAGTATCCTTTGGCTCAAGGGCTTCCGGGTCGCCAACCTCCTTGATGCAGGAGCATCCCTGGTTCTTGGCAATCTTGCATCAACCAAAAACATTTTCCTTTCAGTTGTTTCTTGTTTTGCAGTTTCAGTTTTTTTTTTCTGTTTGCTCACCAGATACTGCAGAGCTGGAATTAGTTTGTGGACATGTTCACCAATCTTATCATTGGTCTGTGGGACATTTGGATATTTTTATGGCAAGTTATCATTTCTGGGATATGGAATAGTTTTATTTTCTGTGTACCGGAGCCGCCTGGACCTATTTGCTTTTGTGATGCTTGCGGAGCTTGATTTTGTTGTTTTCGACGTTCCTTGGCATGTGGCCGACCTTCCCTTAGGTCTGCACTCATCCTTTGTATTTTTCAGAGGGATCTCTTTGGCAGAGGTTGACCTTGTTGTTTTACACGTTTCATCTTATTCATTGGCATTTGTTTCATCTTGGACCAACATAGATCATCCTTGATCATATAAATTATGTAATTAAGCATTTAGAAAGTAGTTTTTAAAACAGAGAAGATAGATCTAGGAATTAGGAGTTTTAGAGTTGGCTCGCATTCTTGCTTGAGCCGAATGTTGCATAACATGCATGTTTTGTACTTAGGCTTGTGAGTCGAATGGTGTGAGCCAACATGTTGCCTACAGTTTGCAATCACTTTCTATGATATAATAAATATGATTCTGCATTGCTTCCATCACATTGTATTGTTTGAGTTGTGTTTGATCTACTGCATAGTCCAGACTGTTCTCCCTAAGGGCCCTCCTAACCGTAACTACACTACTCCTCTTCTTCAGAGTCTTTCTCTTGCTCCATCTCTTTCTGAGCCATGACTGCTCTCAACACTACAGGACATTCCATTCCACAATCAACATGCTTCTCTAAGTCTGTCATCTCTTCCAGAAGCATGTAATCCTTCGAGTTCCACTCCTCTCCGCGACCAAGACCCCACTCATTTTCTGGATCCTCTTCCCCATTCTCAAAAATTATAATGTCCTACCACCCACACAGACTCTTTATTACAACATACTGCTTCTTCCAAGATTTTCCAAAGCTAGGAAGAATGTCAGTAACTCGCAATGGGAACGAAATGTTGCAGTCCTTGTCCTCCCATCCTGCAACCAGGTTTTGTCGTTCCAAGTTTTGAATGACCACAAACTTTTTCACCTCAGCACCAGCGCCAACGGACATATAGTAGTTTTGCGGGAGAGGGGTGCACAAATTATCATCAACATTATCCAAGACAACATCAATATCCCCTAGAAAGCAGTGCTTGAACACCATTTCAGTGATCTTCTTCACTCATGGCTTATTGACCCCCATGTAGATCAACATGGCTACAAACATAGACGAGATGTCCGAATTAACCTGGTAGTGGTGGTAGTCTCTGAGAAATTCCCCACCCAACACCCTTTTAACTGCATGTAGGATGAGGGGGTGCTTAGTAGCCATCACCACCATCAACCGCTTCTCAATAATCTCCCCAAGAAATGCCATCTGGCATTTCATTGCCTCCAAAATGTTCGATGTGTCCATCTATGCATGCAAACACTCTCACTATATCACCACTACACGCTTCTACACCAAGGCCAAATGAAGTGTAAGAAAGAAGATTAGAAGGGCCTTTAAATAAACGCCATCTTTGAAAAATCATGATGGCCAATCTTTAGTGATCCATCTATATATCCTCAAGAAATAAATGCTTCCCTCGTGTCGCACGATTACCATTCTATTCGAGGCTTAAACAAAAATGCAATGGGTAATAATCATGTATATTTAATCCTCTAAAATCAAACTAAATCTTTCCACGCCAGGTTTATGCAATAATAATTGCAAAGGCCCAACTAGCACACCTCAAATACGAGGTAGGATAATATCACAAGGGTTCATAATTGAAACCCACTCCAAAGTCCCTTTGATTGCCAAGTTGATATGATTGTCAATACAAGAGAGTTATGCTTTACCTAACAGTGTCGCCGCTTTTGCCAACCTATCTACCACCTCATTGCCCTCTTTGTCTATGTGGCTTATGCGAAAATCCTCCAAGATGTCCAACATTGATTTGATTGGTCAAATCATTTGGTTTAGGACCCAACATGGGGTCACATTCTTTTTGATTGCATTAATCACATTAAGAGAATCACCCTCCATGTGGATTTTGTGTGCCCCATATTCAATTCCGGCCTGCAGCCCTCACATAGCAACATAAAATTCCACCACATTGTTAGTAGTATGACCAATATGTTCAGATAATTTTGTCAAAGAGTCTCTGAACGCATCCCTGATAATGCAACCGATACCACTGGAACCAGGATTTCCTAGTGAAGCTCCGTCGAAATTAACCTTAATCCATCTAGGCTCAAGAGCACTCCATTGGAATTGGGCTTTGGGATTCACCAAGTGCTTACCTCCATCACTACCGAAAAGGGATGGAACAGACAGGCTTGTAAAGATCAGTTTGATTTTGTTGTCCCAATAACTATATGAATTCTACTTCAGTATTTTCAATTTTTATGCTTTATTGAGTAGATCAACTAGTTGGTCTTCAATCTTATGACAGAGTCTTTCAACCTCCATATTTTTGTCTTGAAAAATTCTTCAGTTTCATTCCTTTCAGACTTCCCAAATTAACAGTGAGGGGAGGATCAGCCATAAATCGCCAAAAACTGCTCTTGTGGATTTTTTAGGCCACATTCTAAAACCAATCATCAATCCCCATAGGAAGTGGTAGATAGAATTTAACTTGCTCATGAAATGCCACCAACAATTCTTTGTATAATCACAAGTTAGAAGCAAATGATCCATTGATTCCGTATCATGCCTGCAAAGGACACATCTGCTAGGTCCTTGAATGCCAATTCTCATAAGCCTGTCACTTGTTAGAATTTTCTTCTGTACCGCCATCAAAGCAAATACTCCTACCTTTGGTAGGCAATGCCTGTTCCAAACCAACTTTGTCGGCCAATTTTGGTTGTTTATGGTTGCTTCCTTGATTTTGTAGCTCAAGCTAACTTTGTACTTACCATCCTTAGACCCGCACCATCAAATAACATCCTCACCTCTCGTTGGAATGATTATACAATCCTTTAGGATTTTGCTCAAAGCATCTTTTTGTTGTTGGTCGACCTTTAGGTTTTCTAGGGATCGCCACTCCCACTTGGATACACCATTTTGGTGAACAACTTCTCCATAGTCGCTGACTCTGTTCCCCAATTACTTAGTAGTAGCTTCCATGATCTCTTCCAAATTGCGATATGAACTCAGAATGTCTCCACCCCCCATGAATCATTCCAAAAGGAAATATTATGACCATCCTCGATTTCCCAAGAAAAATCTTTGTTGATAATATCTTGACATTCCACCACATAATTCCAAATAGTTGAGCCTTTGGGAGGGTTGATTGTTGTGAGGATCCTTTTAGGTTCAGTCGAATCGAGATACTTGTTCTTGAGAATTCTGATCCACTTTTGGTTCCCACCACTACAAATGGCCCAAACTAGTTTGGCACCCATTGCTAGGTTCATGATTGACAATTGGCGAATGCCTGCACCCCCATCATCCTCATGCTGGTTGACTTTCTTCCAAGTTACTAAAATAATTTTATTTTGATCCCCAACCCCATTCTAGAAGAAGTTTCTCTTAATCTAAATAATCTCCCCTTCAACTACCGATGGGATTTTCAAGCAGGCCATTGAAAATACTGGGATAGTAGACAATACTGATTTAATCATAGTAAGCTTTCCAACTAAGGAGATCCACTTACCCTTCCAACATTCTTTTTTTTTTAAATTTCTCAATCAATTTATCCTAATGATTGATCTTGTTCATTCGCACAAACAAAGAGGTCCCCAAAAATCTTCCTAGAAAGTTTGCAACTTTGAGGTTTAGGATTCTAGCAAGCACTCTCTGCAATTGAGGTTGGGTATTGAGAAAAATTACTTCAGACTTGTGCCAATTAATGCTCTAACCTGATGCCTTGCAATAGTCTTCCATACAGGTTTTGATTATTCCGACCTCTCTCTTGTTGGCTTCACCAAAGAGTATTGTATCATCTGCAAATTCAAGGTGGGTGGTTTGCTCCACACCAGTTGTCGCATTTACCCCTATCCATAACCCATCCTGATAGAGTTTTCCAATGGATCTACCAAGAGCTCCGCCATTATGATAAATAGAAAGGGAGAGATTGGGTCTCCCTGACGAATTCCTCTAGCGAAAGAGAAGAAACCATGAGCGACCCCATTAATTAGCATGAAGAATTTGGGGGTTACCAGACAACTCTTTACCCACTTAATCCTGGAGCTTCCAAACCCAAACTTCTCCAATACCTCAAATAGGAATTGCCTATCCACTAAATCATAGGCTTTAAGAATGTCCAACTTCAAGATCATACATGCATTCCTGGTTTTTCTAGCAGAGTGTATAGTTTCATGAGTTGTGCTGATACCTTCCATAATTGACCTCCCAGGGGCAAATCCACTCTGCTCATACGAGATAATGTGATTGAGGATCAATTTAAAATGGTTCACAATGACCTTTGTAACAATTTTATAGATTGTGTTGCATAGTGCAATGGGTCTAAAGTTACCAATATCTTGAGGATGGTTCTTTTTTGGAATTAATGCTAGGAAAGTGTGATTGATCAAACCCAAATTGTCATCTTTCTCCTAGATTCTTCCATAGCCAAGTGTAGATACTTGCCAATAATATCCCAATAATGTTGGAAGAAAGCTGCAAGAAATCCATCCGCCCCTGGGGCCTTGTCCGGGTTGAGTTGAAAGATAGCTTTCTTAAATTCATCCACATCAATCTTTCGATAGAGGTTCTTGTTCTGCTCTTCTGATATTAATGTTGGGATGAAATCCAGGATCCTAACTTTGATATTTATGTCCACCTAATTGTCTCTATTCAACATTGATTCAAAATAATTCACAGCCTCATTGCTAGCTTCATTTGGGTTTTGGGCCATACCACCATCCATTTTCTTGATTTCGAAGATCCTTGACCTATTCCTGTTAGCTATTGTAGATCTATGAAAGAACTTTGTGTTTCTATCCCCTTCCTTGAGCCAAATCTCCCTGGATTTCTGATGCCAATGAATCTCTTCTCTTTTAAGGATCTCACTGTCATGTCCCCTTTTCTAAAAATAGCATTTACTATTTTTAGTAAGCCCGATTCTCAAAATAGCCAATTAGGACTTGTGGATAAATCGAGTAATTTGAATTTTCAAGAGAAAATTACTAAATTATTTTTGGAGGAGAAAATAATAAATATTTTAGATTTATTATTAAATGTCCAAATGTTGCATTGGATTTTAAAAGGAGAAATTACTAAATATATTTGGCATCTAGTGGCTTATGACAAGCCAAGACAAGTGGCAATTGGCATGGGAGTGGAAGATTCCAATGGATACTTGGCATTAGTGGTTGCATGCACTACATGCAAGAGGAAATATCTCCTTGGTAATTGGTTTTGGGAAAAGGCACTTTATAATCATGTAGTTGCTTTGGAAAATGCTTTCTGAGGTGTCAAAAGATACCTTACAAGTGGTATAACATGAAAGGTTAGTTTTAGAAGTGTTATAATGCATTTTATGATATTTGTAAGTGCCAAAATTTAGGGGGGAATATTTGGACGCCCAAGTTGGATTCTTTTTGCTTTGGAGGGGTATTTATCATGTTTGGACTATTTTTGGAGGCATTGTTGTTGCAAATTTTGCTCATTGCTTTGCTTTTCTTTAGAAGCTGCTAAACCCGTGGAGAAGGAGACCGAAGGATGAGAGTTTGCAGGTTTCCAGGAAGGCTAAGTATGGGATTTTGAGGCTATTCCGTGTGCAAGCTCATGCAAAGTTTGCTATTGTGCTGAACAATGCAGTTTTGTGTGTGATTTGGGTGTGGTTTGCAAGGGTTTTGGTGTTCTCAATTGGGTTTGATATTTTAGATTGGTTTGCTTCTATAGTACAACAACATTGTTGTCATTTATGTCTCCAATAAATGTATTGGGTTGTTGGTGGCCTTTGGTGTGAGTTTCTTGTGTGTTTCCAACAATTTTAGTTGAATTTGATGCATATTTGAGCCCTGTTTTGGAGGTCGTTTTGTAATCTGTTTTGGGCATATATGAAAGTATCATATTACATACCATTATGCTATAAAAAATTTAATAAAAATTTTCACTTTCAGATTTATGAAATTGTGTTATTATTTGGTTAAGTTGGAGCCATTCAAGATATACCCAATTGCACGGTTTTTGATAAAATTGCAAGTTTTCTAATCTGATATAATTTGTGCAAATCTGATACAAAATACAACAAAGGGACATTACAATGATATCAAAGAAATGATCTTTCCAGCCTGAGGGTTTGATCATAGAAAAAACAGTAAAAATGGAAGAATTGGCTAAAGAGATTGCAACAATCAGAAAGCTTTACGTTAAGCAAGATGAAGGATTTAGGAAGGACTTCCCATACAGTGATTATATTATTCAAATGCAAAATATGTTGACTATCAAGGGTCATAAAAAACATTCTTTTTTGGATGAAAGAGATTTCAAGAGTAAAGACATGAAATCTTCAACTCCAATTTTTTATGGGTCAGATCAAACCTCAGTTAGAGCATGGTTGTTTGAGATGCAAGATTTTTATTATTCTAGCTCCATGGAGGAGAAAGTTTTCATTCAATATGTGATATTGCACCTTGAAGGATTTTCTCATGATTGGTGGTACCAAGGTATGGATAGCCAATATCACATTCAAGTAAATTCATTTAATGAATTTTGTCAAAAGTTGATTGATAGATTTGAACAAAGGGTTAAAGAGGAGCAGGTAGTTGTTGAAGAACGCGTAGTGGGAGAGTCTAATGTTATGATTGCTCTGAAGAATGATGAATGTGTGACAAAGCTTCAAGAAGACTTCATGGACATGAATATAATAATGGAGGATAAGGTTGTGCATGAAGAACAAGACAAGATAATTGTACCAGGTCCTAGTTTGGATTCATCCAATAATAATGTTCAGCTTTTGGGAACACTCTCATATGAGGGATGCATTGTGTGTATCTTGCACCCTCTGCGGAGTGCAAGGTGGGACCACCCTCTATGGAGTGCAAGGTGGTAGTTTATTTGAGGTATAATACCTCTCCCACCCTCTGTGGAGTGCAAGGTGGGTCCACCCTCTGCAGAGTGCAAGTTGGCAGTTTATTCTTCTCTGTAGAGAAGTTTTGAGGTGTAAGACCTCTTCCACCCTCTGCGAGCAATGCAAGGTGGATCCATCCTCTGCGGGTGTGCATGATGGATATCATGGAAGGAATCCATGACCATATTATTTGAATCCATCCTCTGCGGATGTGTATGATGGATATCTATGGTTGTATCTCAGATCCATCCTCTGCAGATGTGCATGATGGATATCAGGAAAGAAGTTCATGATGTGTATATATATATATATATATTTGTGTATTCATTTCTTACAGGTATGCATAATGAAAGTTTTTGGATCCATCCTCTGTAGAAGTGCATGATGGAGCATGGTCATGATGTGACTCAATTATTCATAGAATCCTCTCTAGCTAAGAGGGAGTGTTGAAATATCTAGCTAGTATCAGATTCTACTATGCTAAATTTTAATGTTGCCTTTGGCAATTAAAATTTAAGTAATATGTGAGCAATTAGCTATTGTAATTTTGAATTGGGCCCTAAGTCAATGTTATGTAAAGTATGGCCCCAATTTGTAAATTAAAAGGTGGCGCCAAAAGCAAGGAAATAAAATAAAAGATAATATTTATAAGTCGGCCTTATAGGCCCAGCCAACTCATTGAGTCTTGTATATAACAAGACTCAATCTACACATTCAAAATATAAGCATTCCATTATCATGCGAATTTAGCTCCAGTCTACACAGTGAATTGCTACTTTGGAGTCTACACAACGAATACATTAAGATTGCTATTTCGGAGTCTACACAGCGAATTCATCACTCTATTCTGCTGAGCGAACTTGCATGCATTCGAACTGCAAATGGTATTCTTCATTGTTGACAAACCTGTGCAAACTTAGCTGGGCAATATATATTGTGAATATCTACCACAAACCGGTCTCACCATCTTGTGTGAAATGGAGTTATGATCTAAGAGATATACTCATACAAACATAGCACTGAATTAGATTCAGTTGTTGATTGATTTCGATCTGCACATCGGCATTGGGACAAGCTAGATGACTATTCATCTGTCATTGATCAGATAAGTGTAATCTGCTAATTAATGAAAAAGGTTTTGATCTCGACTTGATGTTGGGTTTTTCCTCCAAGAGGGAGGTTTTCCCAGGGTATTCTTGTTGTCTTGTCTCTTTTGTGTGATTGCTTTGTGTTATTTCTGAGTTATATCTAAATCTGATCACTAAAATCAACAATATTAATTAGATTAGAGTTGTGATTCGCTCTTTGATATCTAATTAGGCAATTTACACTTATTTTACCCCTAGATACATTTGGTGAACCTGACGTGAAGCATGCTAACCTTCACCTTCTATTTTGAATGATTTTGCAGATCCATAAGTGCACAGGAATCCTGATTTCGCACTTGCATATGCAAAAATTTGCAATTGCTTATAATACTTCACAATTGCTATCACATCATTTCATAATTGCTCAGAGGATGCACTGCAATTGCTAAAACATCTCCCAATTGCCTTAAGGGGTTGTAAAATCAAAAAGTCTTTTGTCATTTCTTTATCGTGTAATCTTGTGCACCTAACCCAAAAAAATCATTAAATTTTGGAGATTTCATTTTCTGCGTATAAAATGTATCTAATCCAATGATAAGAAAGGTAACATTTAGAATTTCAGGTGCCAGAAGGGCAAAACAACATAGGAGAGAACAAAGAACATATCAAAGACTCCTAAAGGCAGAAAGGGAGCTTCAAGAGATTGAGGAAAAAGAGGAGATTGCCTAGTATCATAGAAATATCCATCGCTTCTTAGCCAAGTACAAATTATACGACGACATTGATGCCATGGCTCGGGTGGTGTGGGATAACATAATTGCCAAATAACTTCTCTATCTTCTGTCTTTTTCTGTTGTTTCTTAAAAATTCAATTTTTAATTTTATTTTATTTACTGATGTGCAATTGATCTTTTATCAATTCGCAATTGATCAGTCAACACATTGCAATTTCTATAATAGTAATTCACATTTGATGGTATATCAATTCATAATTGATCTGATATCAATTCACATTTTCTCAGTAGTTAGGTTGTAATTGCTAGATTAGATTTTTTCATTCTGTAACTGAGAAAAAAAATAGGCTGGATATCCCACCATGTGTCTACTAATGTTTTTGATTAAGAAAAAACAGGTTTTAAGGGACCTGAAACCCGCTTTCAATACGAAAGATGAGCATAAAAGAAACAAAACAAAACAGCTGCAAAAGACCAACACAAAAACCAGCAACTAGGACAAAAAGACAACAAGGAGCCAACAAGAAATTGGCATCCAAAACCCAACATTACATATCAATTGAACACTTTTATAGACTCCTCAACATTTTGGACCAGTAGCATCATCACTTTGGCCGCTTCCCTCAGATCATTTCTCTCCTGTTTCAGCTGGATGTCTTTCGTTTTGGTCTCCATCTCAGTGGTGTTCTGCCTCGTCCTTCGCCTGGAAATTTGATGAGTGGAGCTGGAGGTCGGTGCATCTTCAATGATTACCAAGTTCTTATCCTGATTTTTCCTCTCTAAGTGATCCACCAGGGCATTCATGTTTTGTGACGAAACTTTTAGGACCTCAAGACTGTGGTTCATGAAACTTTTCAGAGCTTTCTCAATACGAGCAACCCAGGTATTGATATTGTCTTTATCCTCCTTAGCCCGTTCTTTCACAATTTCTATAACATCCTCTAGATGTTTCAAATCCCCTTTAATCAGATCTTTTTCCAGCCAGTCCTCCATCTCGATTTCCTCCTTGGCTTCACTGGTTTCCATCTCCTCGTTCTTTTTCCCCGAATTTGTTTCCTTAATCAAATTGTTTATCTTATTTTCCAAATCCCTCTGTTTGCTCTAAATGCTAGTAATGTTGTCAATAACCCATTTCTGGAAGTTGAAGGATTCCAGAGTACAGTTACGGGCAGTATTCAAAATAGTATTCGCTAAATCCCTACCCTTCTCGGTGCCCACAAAATTAGGGTTGTCTTCCTCCTTAGAATTCAGGGCATCATTCCTGCTCTCCAAGCCCATAGGGTTAGAGTAAGGGTTTTCAGAGTTACCCCCTTCTTCCTCTTCAACAACCTTCTCATCCTTCTCACTCTCCATTTTTGTCTCACTATCCTTTCCCTTTTCCTCCTCCAAATCACAATGCACCTCTGTTTCCACATTATCTGTTTCAGCTCTCCATTTTTTATGGGTAGGGGTATTAGGCTGATCCTCATCTAAATCAAATTCTTTACAGCTCTCAGAAATATATGCATTAGTGACCAGGGGATCATCTTTGCTAGCCCTTACTTTCTCCTTCAGGTATTCATAAATGAGCAATATGAGCCCCTGATGGGCTATAGGGTAAGAATTAGGCTTTTTAGCGTGATCAGCTAGACTCTCATTCAAAGAGGACGCTAAGTAATAAGGTAGGGAGATTTTAGCCCCATGACAGAAGTGATTAAGGATTGCAAAATGATAATTTTATATTTTAGTGAATCTACTGTCCACAGTGAGAAACTCCATTAAAATCCTTAAAACTTTTTGCGAGAAGGACTTTACCTGCTGGGGAATGTAGTAGGAGATGTTGTCTTTCTTGACAATCTTGACCTTCTCATCCTCTGATTTCAGAAAGTTTTTGAACACTTTGGCCACATACTTCTGGTCTTTATAGAATTTAGTACCCTCCTTCTGAAGGCCCGTGACCTTCGCAACCAAGTCCTCATCAATTTGCCATATCTCCCTAAACAAGGTGACTTTGTTGTTGTTCCAACCTCTGGCAAACCCATGTGACACCGAATTTCTATTTCCATGTAGCTTTTTTATATAGTCAGTAAAGCCATATCGATGAAGCCTTCTCCAAACTTTTCGTTCACTCTTCCAGTTTTCGCAGCCAGGGGGCTTGTTCCTGTTTAAATTACCACCAATTTTGAACAACAAGTAGAAATACCCAAAGATGTATTTCACAGTCTGTAGAAATAACCCCAAATTCTTGTGTAAAATTATGGAATAATAGCACGGAGTCTCTTTCTTGGTTTTAAAACTTATGTTAATGGTCACACAAAACCTACATTTATTATTATAATCCTCCTCACACATTTGTTCATAGAAATGATACCAAATGACAATCATTAACTGATAGTTAATCTACCCCCAAACTCTGTCTTTGGAATCCGGACCCCAAAAGATAATCATGAAATTAACTTGCTCCATTGATGCGATCAAAAAATAATTGCTCTCTAACATCCCTTTTACAATGGGTCTCTCCAATATATTTAACATCAACCTCTAAATTGACCCCTTCATTGGCTAAGAGGTCCACAACCTTATTGCCTTCTCTTAGAGTATGAGTTATGATAATACTAACATAGTTATTTAATAATTTTTAGCACTTTCTACTAAGTTAGTAATATTCCAAGAAACAAAACTAGTACCTTTAATGGCCTGAATGATATTTAGGGAGTCCCCTTCTAGCCAAATTTTTTAAAATTTGAACTCCTGAGCAAGCTAGAGGCTTTTTAGCATGGCCAGAGCTTCAGCCACATGATTATTTTGGACCCCAAAAGGAGAAGCAATAGCCACAATACAGACACCTTGAGCATTTCTGATGACTCCTCCACCACCAGACTTACCAGGGTTGCCTTTAGTCGCCCCATCGAAATTCACCTTTATCCAATCATGATCAGGAAAGCACCATACAATATTATCTCTCCTATTCTTATTGTCAGATCTGCAAACTTTGTGTATTAAGTTCCATTCAGTGAGGATGCCTTTTTCAGTTTTATTCATATCAGTAACAAACCATTACTTATTATTCCTATGAGGAATATTTATGTTCTCTTTTATATCCCTGCAAATTTTTTCAAAGACAACCTGAGGGGTGCACTTAGCTTCCCTAAATATTCTATTGTTTCTCTCTTTCCAAATTCCCCAGCAAGTCATGGGGAGGATCATGGACCAAAGGTTCTTGATAAGATGACAATTGGTGGGGAAAATCCATTGCCAAATAATTTCCTTGAGACTCTTGTTCATGACCCAATTAACTTTCCATTTCTCCCACAACTTACTCCAAATTTCCCAGGTAAATGAGCAATGGAAAAATAGATGATCAACTGATTCTTCCTCTTTCTGGCAAAGCTCACACCTGTTAGGGAATTTGAAACCTCTTTGGACCAAATTGTCAGTAGTCAAGATCCTATTATGAGTAGCAAGACAAAGAAACATATTGACTTTAGGGATCAGAATTTTGTTCCAAACTTTACCCCAAATGGGGTTACTGGTCTGAGAGAAAGTGTTTTTGAAGGCAGAAGCAACCGTAAATTCACCTCTAGGATTACTTTTCCAGAGAAAAACATCTTCATAGTCTTTGTTAATAGAAAAAGACAACAACTCCTTCTAGATCAGGGAAAATCCAACATGTATAACATCAAGCCTCACCCAATTGTTCTCCTTTCAGTAGTCACACACCATTGGTCCAAACCTCCTTTTACATTCCTCAATAAATTGACTGTTGCCTTGATCAAAGAGAGATTCATTCTTCATCCAAGGATCCTCCCAAAACCTTATTTTGTCACCTTTTCCCAGGACCCATCCAGCTCTAGCTTTGGCCACTTTTATGGATTTGATAATACTATTCCAAATGAAGGATCCGACAGGGATGTCTTCAGATTTAAGGACATCTTGGATAGGCTACTTCTGAATATATTTGTCAAACTAGATTCGGTTCCAATCTTTCTTGATGTCATAAGCTCTCCATAATTGTTTTGCTAGGAGAACTTTATTAAAGGTTTTTAGAGTTTTAATCCCAAGCCCTCCTTTGCTCTTTGGTTTACACACTTTGTCCCAAGCAACCAAGGATATCCTCTTTTTTTCTTCAACTCTTGATGATAGAAATCTCTTCTGGATTCTTTCCAATGCTTTAACAAATTTAGCTGGGATCCCAAATAAGCTGAGAGCATAAATAGGGAGGTTCTGGAGAGTAGCTTGAAGGAGTTGTAGCTTCCCAGCCTGAGATAAAATGGATCCTTTCCATCCAACAAGTTTTTTGTTGAGTTTATCAATAAGCATATTCCAGAAGGAGTTTGGGGGAACTAAACCCAAGGGAAGACCCAGGTAGGTGGAAGGGAGCATGTCCACCTTGCGACCAATAATTTTAGCAATTCTCTGTTGTCTTATGACCAGAGTGTTCATGAAGTATATAGCTGATTTGTCCCAATTGACTTGCTGGCCAGTAGCCAAAGCATAAGAATTAAGAGCAGATTTGAAAGCATCAGCCTCCCCAATAGACGAATATCCCATATGGATAGTATCATCAACAAACTGTTGGTGAGAACAAAAAACATTAGCAGAGGAAGGTTGAAGGCCTTTGATAATTTTATTCACTTTCAAATTATGGATCAATCTGCTCATGCTCTCTGCCAAGATGGTGAAAAGAATAGGAGATATGGGATCTCCTTGTCTAAGCCCCCTTGACAATTTAAAGAATTTAGTAGGAGATCCATTAATGAGAATAGAAAACATAGGAGTGGAGATCAGCTCTCTGATAATTTTGGTTATCTTCTCATCACATCCAAAAGCCTCCATAATTCTGAAAAGAACTTGCCAATCCACTCTATCATAAGCTTTCGCCAAATCCAACTTTATCAAAAATCCTTCTTTATTAGCAACATTGAGGGAATGAATATTTTCATGCACAAGAATGACAGAGTCCAAAATCTACCTACCAGGAACAAAACCTTTTTGCTCCTCAGCTATGATGAAGGGGAGGACAGCCAAAATTCTAGTAGTCAAAACTTTGGATATGATCTTATAGAAAGAGTTACATAGACCTATTGGCCTAAATTTTCTCATTGAATCCGCCCCAACAACTTTAGGAATTAATGCAATAAAAGTGGAATTGAATTCCTTAAGGATTCTTTTAGAGCCAAAAAATTCTTTTACCGCATTGACCGTATCTTCTCCCACAATATGCCAGAATTCCTGGAAGAAAAACATAGGGAATCCATCAGGACCCGGGGCTTTATCCCCTTGAAAAGAAAAGACAGCTATTTTAATTTCTCCAGCAGAAGGGATAGTAGAAAGGACCTTATTCTGATTAGGATTAATGATCTTGGGAATGATATTAACCAAATCTTGTTGTTGGGTATAATCAATATCCTTGTACCTGGTGAGGAGCTGCGAAAAGAACCCAACAACTTCATCCCTGATTTCATCCTTGTTAAGAAGAATTTTGTCCTCAGCAATTAATCTGGAGATTCTGTTTGCAGCTTTATGTTTCAAAGAAGTCATGTGGAAAAATTTAGTGTTTCTGTCCCCAGCTTCCAACCAAATTGCCCTAGATCTCTGCCTCTTATAGATTTCCTCCCTAGAAATGATGTTGTGAAGTTTGACTAAAACATCATCTTCCATAGCTTTGGGATACTTTTTATAGCCCTCTTTCTGTATTGAGTTTTGGATCTGTTCAAGTTCCTCCTTCAACTTTTTCTTTGAATAAAAAATATCACCAAAGACCCTCTTGTTCCATATCTTAATGTTGACTTTGATATTTTTAAGTTTTTTGGCAACTTTATAAATGGCAGTTCCATTCACATCAATATTCCACCAGTTGGCAATAGATTTTTCAAGATAAGGGTGAGAAATCCACATCTTCTCAAAACAGAAAGGGAAACTCTGATTATTCTTAAATTTCTTAGCAACAAAAGAAATGGGATAATGATCTGAACCAATTCTATTGATAACATACAGGGAGCATCTATGAGAAAGAATCCAATCATTAGTAACAAGGGATCTATCAGGTCTTGCCTGAATGAGGTCTTCACCATCTCTTCGGTTAGACCAGGTGTAGGAAGCACCATTAAGATCCATATCAATAAGAGAATTGATATTGATAAAGTCCATCAAGTCAGATCTACTATCCAGTTGAGGTTGAGTTCCCCTAGATTTATCAGTGCCTTGCAGAGGAGTATTGAAGTCTCCCATCACAACCCAACTGTTCCTAGGGAAAGATCCTCTTTTTTGCTGGATTTTATCCCAAAATTTGCTTCTAGAAGATTTGGAATTAGGGGCATAAATATTGGTAATCACACATTCCTTTCCTTCATAGATGCTTTTAACTTTCATGGATATTATGTTACCATCTTCATCAATCATTTCTCCTGAAATAGTTTTCTTGTTCCAGAATATTGCTACCCCACTAGATGCCCCATTCGAGCTACTGCCACAAACCCCTCCATTTTTAAAGAAGTTTAAATTCTCCACTTTCTGCTTACTGATTTTGGTTTCCTGAACAAGGATAATATCTGGTTTTTGGTCTCGAATGAGATTCCGTAATATATCCTGTTTATTGAGACCATTTAGGCCTCTGATATTCCATGATATTACCTTCATTTGGAAACCTAAGGGTAGGATTCCTTTATAGTTCGCTACCTTCCATCAGCTATGTTTTTCTTGCTCTCTTGGTCCCTATGCCATTTCATAGTTTTACGTCCCGGCGGGGATTTTGAGGCACCAAAATCAGCCTTGGACCTGGTCCTAGTTTTCACCCCATTAAGACCTCCTGCCTTCTTGTTTTTTTTCCCTTCAACCTAGTCTACTAATGTTATTTTCTCTGTAGGGTTAGAATAGAAAACTTCCTTTTGGTGCTCTTAAAAACAACAAACTCAATTTCCTTTTATCTTTTCTTACACATTGCTGTGAAGGATAAAAACTGAACCCCATGCCTTTTTGGAGCAACATCTACACTTAGAATAGAAAATCATTTCAATGAAAGGATAAAAAGAACTTTATTTTTTGTGTCTTCAAAGGGATAGGTATTATACTCTCCCCTTCTATGGGTGATCAGAAAACCATACTCTCTTCTTTTATGCTTTCTGTAAATTTTTGTACTTACATCCTTTAGAAAGCCTGCCCTCCTGAGTTTCCCTTAGGGCACCATTAAGGCCGGTGATAGGGGAATGACCTAAGTGGCAACGGTTAAAGCCAAGTAATCTAAGCCACTATAAATAAATACGTATGTGATGAAAATCATATGCGACGAGTGTTACATGTTGTCACAATGGGGTTATGTCTCCCCCAGTGCCTATAAGGTACGCTAAAATCTGTAGAGCATAACCTCTACAGACTGGGGGGCCTCCCTCAACAGAGTGTAAAACACTTATGATTGTGACCACTCGAACAAAACCCTTTCTAGACACCTTAGGAATTAGAAGCTAAACCAAGTCAGTAACCAGACACTTGGATTATCACAGTGCAAGGGTGGGGAAGAATCTTCCCCCAAGACACTTACCATATATCTCCCAAGATAACGGGCCAATTGAGGAGCAATATTCTTTGGTCTAATTTCTGGAAAAAGGCAAAAAATGGGCACACCCTAGGGTGTGACAAGGCTGTTTGAGCTGACAGAGTATCAAGATGTGGGTTGTGGTAATACTTGTGACCTTTTGACCTTAGGAGAGTTCGCTTGATATGCTATCGAATTGCCCAAATACAATGAAAACAAAATGGGGTTTTGAAAAAGACTCCAACATTCATGAGAATGTGAAAAAGTTCTTTAAACAAGTATTCTTTCTGTGTTACTATTCTTTTTGATCTGTCTATTGTGTCCTTTGCTACATTTCACCAAACTCAAACATTTTAGAAAGTACCAAAAGCAAAGTGGAATCTCAATTAGGTATAATAAAAAATATCAACAAGATCAAGTCCCTCAACAAAGTCAAGTGTCAACATCAATGACAACATCAAACCAAAACTTTTTCAAGAGTCAAAGATGAAAACATGGTATTCTCAAGTGATCTTAAGTCCTAGACATCTAGTTCATGCATAAGTCCTTTAGTGTCATCATACTGCACAAAGTTTTTTGCATAAGTCCTCACATCACAAAAAGAGTAGTCTTCAACCAAGTTGCATCCACTCATATAGAATTCAGTATTGCATTAGAGTCTAAGGAACATGCCTCAATACATGGGTCTGAAAGGAGACGGTGAATTTCCATTTGAGCAACCCAATCTTGGATGAAACAACGGCCAATTAGCAATAATTGATAGTTTGGACAACCTTTCTTGGAAACTAAAAGTTGATCGTGCTCAGGACGATATAGTTGAAACCGTCATAGATAATGAGATCTGGAAATCTGTCTGCCTTGATGAAAAATTGAGGAAAAAGATAAAAAAGGCAGCTCAAAAGGAAGCCATCAGACAATTGGTTGAAAAGACCATAGCAGAGTTTCTAAATCCTCGTTAAAATTCCTTAAAACAAAGTATCAATCATTCTTAGGTCCCGCATAGTCTGCATTATAATCTTCAACGTATGGGTCTAAAAGGAAACGATAAATTCCCATTTGAGCAACCCAATCTTGGGTCAAACAACGTTCAATTAGAAATAATTGATGGGTTAAACATACTGGCTAAGGAATTGATAGTTTATCAAGACCAATTCGACATAGTCCAAGTTGTTATAGATGAGGAACTTTGGAAGTCAGTACAAATTGACATAGACCTCGAAAATCAAATTAAAAAAGAGGCAAAATTTGAGGCTTTTCGGCAATAGGCTGAAGATCTCCTATTTGAATTCTGAAATCCTTGATAGCAAGTCTTCACTCATAGATTGCATTGTCTACATTTTAGAAAGTCTTAGAAGCATACCTAGCTACATTTAGTTGAGTGTTGCATTCACATTTTAGAGAGTCTTAAAGAGTCAAAATCACATTGGAATAACATTCATGCCATTAACACATGCTCAAAAGGTGAAACATCAGATGGAGCCTAACAACGACCCTTCGGTTAACCCAACATGGAATATGAACTTGCCCACAAATCAAAAACACCGGGTCGGAGACCCGCAACCTTATCAACAAACATAAACAAGATGCCTTCCATTGATGAAATACAACATAATTTGACAAAAGAAGAATTGGAAGCAACCAAACAAGATTCTGTGACGCTTATGATTCTCAACTCTCTCATCAATAATGATAGAGATAGATATCTCGCACTATTAGTCCAAAGTGGGGCCGAATTACCTCCAGGGGTGGACAATTTGACTATATTGCCGTCAGGTGTGACATTGAATCAAAATCTTCCTCAAGTACCTATTGTTACACAGACTGAAACAACACTGGCTACATCAACCCAAGGTGTATCTCTAAATACTCAAGCGACTACAACTCCAACACCGTCAATAGTTTCATCAACAAGTACTAATGTTATATCTCAGATAATGCCCAGTGTAACAACACAAGCTGCAATAGCTCAAAACCTTGATTCGACAATTATAAATCAACCTTTAGTTTCAGGTGGATCCACCTACAATGGCCAAAATGTGAATCAGGGAATAACTATCTCATCTCAGCCGAATGTCAATGCACAATTTGTGTACTTTACACCACCTAGTGGGACTTATGGTACACAACTATATGGTCAGTCTACATTTCAACAAGCTCAAAGGTACTCCAATACTATCCCTTTTGTGGGAAACACTCATCATGTCAATACACCATTGACACAAACAAAGATTATGACTCAACAAATGGAGAATCTTTAGAAACAGATGACCAGTATGCAAACAACCAATGATAAAAAGAGCTATACAATGGAGGACCTTCGTCCATATCCTTTTGACAAAAAGTTATACATGCCACTTTTTCCCACGCATATTGAAACTCCAAGGTTCGCAAATATAGAGGGAAAGGTGATCCTCGCGATCATGTCAGAGAATTCTTCACGACATGTATCAAGGTAGCTCATGATGATACATACTTAATGAGGCTATTTTCCAAAAGTCTTGGAGGGACATCATTAGAATGGTTTTCACATCAAACTTTGCATTCAATATAGATAATCCAGTTACCTTGATGAATTTATGTGCAACGAAGCAAAAGGAAGGAGAAACCTTTGCTACATTCTTGCAAAGATGGAGAGGTTTATACCGCAGATGTCTTAGTCACATCCCTCAAGCTGAGCAAGTAGACATTTTCAATGAAAATCTTGTACCTCCAATTAAGTATCCATTACAAATGCAATGCCTAAACAAATTCAAAGATATCACAGAAAAAGGCATCAAATGTAAAAGAGGTCTATTAGAACAAGGGATACTGAAACACCACAAAGATAATGGGCCAAACAAAAGTACAAACAATGAAAGGCCAAAATTTTAGCCTAGGAATAAGAATGTCACAAATGATGGAGTTTTTGATGCCCGTGTTGTAAATAGAGCTCAACTAACACTATCTTTGCAAGGACTAGTTGATTTTACCAATAAGAATCAAACTCAGATAAACAACATCAATGCACTGCAGTCAAGCAATCCAAGACCACCAAGGGCAAGCATACCCAGAAGAAGGTTTACACCCCTTGGTGAACCTATTGAGTCATCACTAAAAAAATAGATACAGAGCAATGCCATAACTTTACTAGAAGCTAGACTATATGAACCAGGTCCATTCAAGCCGGCTTGGTGGAATGACAATGATTTCTGTGAGTATCACCGCAATAAGGGTCACAAGACAACAAGTTGCTACAAATTGAAAAACCTCATCCAAGCTATCATTGATCAAGGTGACATTACTATAGATACCAATAAGGCACCAAACACAGATCATACCATTTTCAAGGATCCTTTCGTTAAACATGACAAAGGAAAGGCTTCTAGTTCCAATGCACAAAACAATACTGCCAATTATACCAATGTCACATTCGACTATGCTATAAACACACTAAGTGCAGGAGATGAAATGGTGGCTACAATCACAATAAATCCCACAAACAAAGACTGTGTTGTCATCGCTATAAGATCAAAGGTCACATTACAAGGGGTAACTTCAAATCCCCCTTCAACAACTAGCAACTACAATATGGTGGATCAGTTGAAGCGAACTCTAGCCCAAATTTCATTATTTGAGTTACTGTGCATCTTGCCGACTCATAAGGCAGTCTTGGACAAAGCCTTACAGGATTCAGTTGTTACTAGAGATATTGATGAGAACACATTCCAATCCATGGTTGGAAACTTGGCAGCTTCAAAGGTCGCATTCACTGAATAGGATGTACCTACAGACGACCCATGCATAATGATCCCTTGCACTTAGAAGCTTTGGTTCATCGAAAGAAGGTTCGAAGAGTGCTTATAGATGGTGGAGTTGGCCTTAATATATGCACACTATATTTGATCAAAGCTTTGGGATATTCCGAATATTATATTGATTCTACCAAGAGAATCAATATCAAAGCCTATGATGACGAGGAACACCCTTCTAAGGGTGTGGTGACTTTACTAGTACAAGTGGGACCAGTTACAACAGACATCACCTTTCAAGTCCTAGACAGAGAATTGGGGTACAATATGCTATTAGGCTGCCCATGGATACATACCATGCAAGCAGTATCATCAACTTTTCACCAATGTGTGAAGTTCCCGTACAATGGCATAGAGATCACTGTCCATGGTGACCCAAACCCTTTTCAACATTGTAATTATTTAAGGGCAAGCACAAACAATCAAGTACCAAACAATTGGGAAGCCCCACTTCACTTACAAATGGAATCATTATCAATCAGAGAAACGTAGAAAAATACAACAACCACATATTCTTTGCAGATTAAGGAAGTTGATTGTGGATAATATTCCATTTCGAGTACCTCATATGGTAAACAATCATCTCTTTCTCCTAGGTCTTTTGGGAAGCCTCAAAACACAACAATGAAGCCAAATAAAGGAAAATAGATAGTGAAGTACTCAGAGTCATGCTCTTTCATTAGATGGGGAGACTTACAAAAATAATCTCTAAGTGAAGATATCAATCATTGGATATACAAAGAAGAAGATGACATGATTGTACCCAGGTTACCTCTACATCAATATGGCAACGACTTCAAGATGTTACAAAAACATGGGTATGATGGCACCACAAGATTGGGACTACAAAAGCAAGGAAGATTAGAACCTGTTTTGCCACATGAAAACCCAAAGAATCAAGGTTTGGGATATAAACATGTACCACAAATAACAGAGGCCAGGCAACATACATTAGATATACTAAACAGTCCTAGGTTACCCTCAGAATACATACCTCATAATCAATCATCAACAAGAGTATTTTCCTCTTCATCTCAGAAAAGAAGGATAGAACCAACATCTCCTATTATGGAATCAGATGGTGAAGACATGAGGAAACTTCTACAAGAAACTAGCACATAGTCATCTAGTAGTACAATACTTGAAACATCTGCACAAGCAAATATGGTAGTAGATACAAGCTTAACACCAACAAATGAGCCAAATCCTTGGTTGTTGTCAATACTTTTTCCAAGGGAAACAACTCCAACTCCTCCATTTGAGTTAGATGAAGAAAGACTACACATACTGATACTAGGCTTAAGAAGGGTATCCACAATACAAAGAAGATCCACTAATCCACAACAAACTCAGTTACAAGAACAAGAGAAGATGAGTGACACAATCATAAAGTGAAACATACACAAAAAGTGTCACAGATTCTCATGACTATGAATTCCTATCTGATAATGAAGACAAGCTACCACCAATTTATGATGAGGACATATCAGGTCATAACCAAGTATGCATGGTATCAGGATCTTCTATGGTATCAGGTTTCAAAATGATGAAGCCATAGCTGAATTCTTGGGTGCAAGTGATAAAATCCCTTATGATGATCACAAGGCTGGTTTTGCAATAGATCTATATAGAACTGCATATTTCAGAGAAGCAAGCTCCTCTCCTAATCAAGACAATGATAATGAAGCATAACACATTTCTCATAACATAGTGGATGCTCTTCTTATTGATAAAGAATAGTCAACATTATTGGTAGAAGAAACTGGGGAAATCAACATCGGTAATGCTGAGAAAGTTCATAATAGTCACCTAGCAAAGTCCGTAAATCCAATAGAAAAGAGAAATTTATCCAATTCTTTAAGAAAAGACCAATCAATTTTGCATGGTCTTATGTAGATATGCTTGGATTAGATCCTGAATTGGTCTTACATCATTTTCCATTGCTTCCAGGAGTAAAACCATATAAGTAGAAGCTCAGGAAGATGCACCCTCACATAGCCTTGTTAGTCAAAATTGAGCTCCAAAAATTGTTAGATGTGGGTTTCATTAGGCCCATAGACTATGCTGAATGGATTTCAAATCTAGTGCCAGTATCCAAGCATACTGAAGGTATCAGGATCTGCACCGACTTCAGAGATCTCAACAAGGCTTGCCTAAAAGATGACTTTCCACTCCCTAACATAGACATGATAGTTGAATTGATAGCTGGGAATGAAATGCTATCACTCATGGATTTTTTTTTTGGGTATAATCAAATCAAAATTGCACTAGAAGACCAACCTAAAACAACATTCACTTGTCCATGGGGAACATATTGCTGGAATGTAATGTTGTTCGACCTTAAAAATGCAGGTGCCACTTATCAAAGGGCAATGACCACCTTATTCCATGACATGATACACACAATCATGGAGGACTATGTAGATGATTTGATAGCAAAATCCAACACAAGGGATAGTCATCTAGAAACATTGGATAAGATCTTTGATAGACTTGAGAAATACAATGTAAGACTCAATCCAAAAAAATGTGTCTTCAGAGTAACATCCGACAAACTCTTGGGCTTCATTGTATCCAATCGTGACATTAAGATAGATCCAGAGAAAGTGAAAGCTATTTTAGGCATTCTATCACCTACTATGCTCAAGCAACTCAGAAGTCTGCAAGGCAGATTACAATCCATAAGATGTTTCATTTCCCAATTGGCAGAAACGTGCCAACCATTTCAACATCTTTTAAAGAAAGGTGTCACATTCAAATGGACACAAAAATGCCAAGAGGCTTTCAAGACACTAAAATAATATCTTTTGTCCACACCGATCTTGGTTCCACCCGTGCATGGGAAACCATTACTCCTGTATATAGCTACAACAAGCTCCTCCTTAGGTGCTCTCCTAGGACAATATGATGAACAAGGAAAAGATAGCTATCTACTACATCAGTATAACATGCATTGGATATGAACTCAACTACGCACCAATAGAAAGAGCATGTCTTGTAGTAGTTTTTGCATCATAAAAACTAAGACACTATATGTTGAGTCATAAAGTCCACCTCATTGCACACTTTGATCCACTCAAGTACCTAATGAATAGAGCAGCACTAACCAGAAGACTTGCAAAGTGGGTTATGATACTCAGTGAATTCGACATTGAATATGTCAATAGAAAATCCATAAAAGGACAAATCATGGCAGATCAACTTGCAGAAGCACCCCTACAAGACAGTCATCCAATGGTGGTGGATTTTCTAGATGAATCAATATTCACAATATCAGCACAAATAAAATGGAAACTATTTTTTGATGGGTCTCACACAAATCATGGAGCAGGAGCAAGAACTCTGTTCATAGCTCGTCAAGGAGATTCAATTCCCAAGTCATTCAAAATCAACTTCCCTTGCACCAATAACATTGTTGAATATGAAGCCCTGATGGTAGGACTACGCACTGCACTATAGTGGAAGATCATGGACCTACAAGTCTTTGGAGACACAACATATTATTAATCAATTCAATGATAATTATAATAGAAAAGATGATAAGCTAACTCTGTACAAACAATTGGTGGAAGAATACAAGCAACACTTCACCAATCTAACATTTGAACAGATACCAAGGGTGCAAAATGAGACAGTAGATGCAATGGAAATGGTAGGTTCTCTCTTGGATATGATAAACGATGGAACTCACTTTAAATTTCAAGTGGAACAACTCATTGTCCCAGCTTATGAAATGCCATCCACTGAATATGTATGTATGATAATAGGACCCGAGTCCCCATGATACAGAGATATATATGCATGCCTTCATGATCAATATATACCTCTTGATCTTTCATGAAATCAAAGGAAGGCACTCATCCGACAATCATCAAAATATTCAATTATTGCTAACACTATGTACATAAAAAGTGTAAATGACACCTTACTCAAATGCCTTAATGTCGAGGAGGCGCAAATCGCCCTGAAAGAAGTTCATGATGGCATATGTGGGGCACATTCTTCTGGACCCGCTCTAGCAAAAACAATGTTGTGAACAGGTTATTATTGGCCTACAATGGAAAAGGACGCTTACAAGTATGTCCAAAGATGCAAGCAATGCCAAATACATGGGAACCTGATCCATGCACCTCCTCAAGATCTTCAACCAATAACATCACCATGGCCATTTTCACAATGGCGATTAGATCTTGTAGGGAAAATAAACCCTACCTCCTCCAATGGACATAAGTTTATCCTCATAGCTATAAAATACTTCACAAAATGGGTTGAAGCAATCCCGATGACCTTCGCAGCAGGAAATAAAATAGCTAAATTCATTTTAAATTATATTATTTGCAGATATGGAGTGCCCATGTACATTGTAACTGATAATGAATGACCCTTCCAAAATTAAGAAGTGAGTGAACTTTGCGAACAATTTCACATCCAACAATGTTTTTCAATACCCTACTATCCCCAAAGCAATGGTCAAGCTGAGGCAACAAACAAAACTATTTTGAAAATTTTAAAGAAAGTTGTCAATGACAGTGGACGAGATTGGCATCTCCAACTGAATCCGGCTCTTTGGGCCTATTGAAATAGTGTCCGCACAATAACTAGTACCACACCGTACTCTTTGGTTTATGGTTCAGAAGCTATTTTTCCTATCGAGGTATAATTGCCATCGCTAAGGGTCTCTCTAAAAAATATTATCTCAGAAGAAGACTACAGAGTAGCACGTTTGCAAGAACTAGAATTCCTAGACGAAAAATGACAAAGCGCTCTGAATCATTTACAAGGATATCAAAATAGAATGAGAAGAAGCTAAAACAAAAGAGTCAACCCACGTTGCTTCAAAATAGGAGACATCATTCTTAAAGAAAATCAAGGGAACTTCGCTGAACGTAAAAAATCAAGAAAATTTGAGCCTAATTGGTTAGGTCATTTTGTCATAACCAAAGTAATCAGAAACGATGCTTATCATTTGCAAACAATGGAGGGAGATCCACTCCCTGATCCCATTAACAACATGCACATAAAAAGGTATTACATCTAAGGGTGGGATCATTTCAAATTTAAGTACTTAATTTGCATATTTCTTTATTGCATTGCATTGCATATCTCTATTTCAGAGTGCATCATAGTTGCTTGCATATCACCATTGCACTAACTGCATACCATTATTGCTTTCTCATTAAATTGCATCCATAAACAAAGGATGATTGTATGAATTATTCACCTGTCTGCACTGAAAGGAACGAAGGTTGTCTCATTTCCTAGATACTTGTTCATGAAGTTTTTAGGAGGGCTTTAGTCATTCATCCCTAACGTAACCTTGTCATTGAGTTTTATCTATGATTGAGTAGAGGTTTTACTATTCAACCTTGATTACGCAAAATCTATCAATTGCTATATCTCACACATTAATCAATACCTGTAAGTCATTATAGACACCTAGTTGGTCATGTGGCTAGTGAAAAATCCAAATTCTACTTCAGCATCGTTGTAATTGTTATACCTACATAGGTTTCATTACTTACAAGTCAAGGCAAAAAGAGAAAAGAAAAAAAATGCTATGCCAAAATCAATATCAAAATATCATGAAAAAATGTGCAATAAAGCTTGACTATGGGAACATGCAAGTAACTCCATCAAGGCTATGGATGCCTGCTGGAAATTGAGCAATATTTAAGAGATTACAGTGCATAACCTTGCTGGAGCCCTAAAAGCTTGTTGGCAACAAGGCTCTATCTAGGATGCTTTTGAAGTCAGAATAACTCACGTAGCTAGCCTCATAGGATTCCAAGGGTCTTTGATGGTTATAAAAGTCAAAATGAATTCAAATGCACACACATGGGCAAAAGAAGATCAAAGTTTCGAGAATTGATGGAGAAGTTTTCCACACCTCCATTCATAAATCTTGGTTACATAGTATGTTAGGTTGGATGGTCTGATATTTTATAAGAATAGATTGAACTCATATCTCTGAAATGTTTCACACCTTTAATTCAATTAGTACATGTCGAAATGAAGGAAACACACAATCATCCTTGTTCAAATAGGAATTACACCTTCGTCTCGCATACTACATTAGTATACCTCATGTCAAAATTCATTGTCTCCACATACATGTTGCATATCATCATATAGGGTTGCATACCTAGGGGCATAACTGAAAAAACCCTAAAAATCAGATAAAGTCATGAAAAAATAACAAACATTCAGATAAAGTCATGAAAAAATCATAAAAATCATAAAGTCATGAAAAAAGCATAAAAATAATAAAAAGTCATGAAAAACCCTAAAAATCAGATAAAGTCCTGAAAAAATTCTAAAAATTAGAAAAAGTCCTGAAAAATATCAAATATCAAAACAAAAAAATCAATCCAAAAACATTCAAATATCAATTCAAAAACTTGTAATAAATTGTCTCGCAAGAATCAAACACCATAGCAGATATCCAACAAACACTTCGCACAAAGTTAAACAAAGGATATGACTATCTTGTCAAAACGTCTGCAATCAAGCTGACCAACTATCTAATCTATCTAATCACTATCAAACTATCAACATGATCAACATCTTGTCGTAAACAGGATCGATACACTCGAAACCAGACATGTTAGTCTTAAACGGGGTCAAAAACTTCTGAAACCAAACATTATCAAAATCACATCAAACATATCAAAGCAAAGACATAGTCAGTCTAACTGCTGAGTTTTGTCTATTTTAGTTGACTCTTTTTATCAAATTGGTGAAGATCATTACTTTTAGCTACTCAAGGATGTCCAAAAAGTGACTAGAGGAGCTGCGATGGGCATGATCCCTTTTCTTTGTTTGTTGTTTGTGGTTTGAACCAATGAAGTTCTGGGGTAATTTCTCTAGTGGGTGTCTGTGATAGGAGCACTCAACATATGGATGCCACACATACCTAGACCCCTAGCATAATTCCCAGAATGGAGGGTTCATTCCTTGTCTGCTATGTGTTTGTTTCTTTTCAATGAGATGTCTATACATCTTGGTTCCTCATACCCTGGTGTAATAGGCTCCATTGTTAAATAATAAGGCTCAATGATGATAATGTATTGCACTATGAATAAAACAATGATGACTTTCTCATCAAAATTCTATCAAATCATTTCTATCATATCCACTTCTGGAATAAATAAAGGTTGATTCGATTGATTTATATCATTCCTTCTAATCTATTCTCCATCTAACAATTATCAATTCTTTCAAATTCACGATTTTCAAAACCTATTTTGACACAAAAAAATAATTCAAATCGCATTTTCATATAAATCATTTCACATAATGTTGCATTAGTCCATTGCATTATCACAAGCATTTCATCAATATTCACATATACATTCATAGATCACAAAATAAAGAAACATCACTGCATTACAAAGTAAGCATAAGCATAAAAACAAGAAAGAAACATTAGACCATGAAGTTCATCATCAAATAGGTCATCAAGAATGCCTATCATATTGTAGACACCTAAAATTGTCATGTCTAATTCAATAAATATTTTATTTATTTAATTATTTAAGCCTAATTCTTCTATTAATTAAATAAATATTTATTTATTTAATTAATTCATTCATCCTCTTCTAGCCTTATTTCTCATTTAAATAAATACATTTATTTATTTAAATTATCCTTTTCCTAAATTAAATAAATACTTTTATTTATTTAATTGATCCCACTTCTTCTATTAATTAAATAAATCTTTATTTATTTAATTAATTCATTAGCCTTTTCTACCCACGACACATGTCATTCATCTCTTAATTCATACACTACCTACCCCTTTCATTATTTTCTTATTTTCTTTACCTACCCTTTAATCATAGCCGACCTCTTTTACACCTCTTAATCTTATCCCTCCATTTCTTATAGTGTCTTCTATATAAGGAGATGCTTCCTTCATTATCAACCCTGTGCACCCGATGATTACTCGACGATGCATTCAGCCCCGACTACGCTTTCAAACTTGCATATGCAATCAAGCCTACTTGCAACCACATTTCTGTTGTTTGTTGAGCTCTTGTGCACATAAAATCTGAGAGCAAATATATCAAGCAAGATCAATGGAGATAGGAAGAATGGAGATTCAAACCCTATTGGACATGTGATGGTATAATCTTTGTGATTTCATTTGATTTGCATTGTCTTAGGTAATCTTCATATGTTATGGTGGATCTTTGTTGTTGTTAGGCTAGGGTTTTGTGGTTGAATTCATTTTGTCTTTCAATATTGTTAATCCACTTTCACCATGTACACATATATCTAATAAAAAAGTGTCAAAATACATCGTATCTATGATACAACATCAATAACAAAACTCTCAATCTATGCTACCTCTATTAGTAGGTGCATCTCGCCTAACTCTAGTTTGTCCCAACAACGCCCTAGGTGGACCCATCACTCCATTGCTAGTCTGTCGAGAGGTAGACCAACTCGATCTCCTCCCCATGAAAGCTCTAAAACTAGGCTCCCTCTGACCCTCAGGAATGGCTCTCTCATAAGCTCGCCTATAGTAAATAGCCTCCTGTGCAGCATTGAAATATCTATCTGTCTGGCTCTGTGCCTCTGTCACCGGCCCAAATAAATGATCGTATGCATCCATGGTGATCTGAACTCTCCTAACTACCTCATCCCTCTCCTTCTATAGTCGATCTCTCTCAATGGCTATCCGATCCCTCTCTGTAGTCAACTCCTCCATCGCTCGCTGATATTGATCTCTATCCTCCATCCGCTGTTGCCACAAAGTAGCAACCAAGTCCTCTAAACTCCTAATCCGATCTCTCAATCCCTCCTCATCTCCTCTCTCCGCACCTCCTGACTCTGTAGCCTGGGGCATGTCAACATCATTTCCACTATCCCTACCCTCATCCCCATCACTTCTTGATCAACCTGATGTTGACTCGTCGCCCTCACTATCACTCCTATCAGAACCGCTCATAGATGCAGTCTCTCCACTAATATCCACATCCTCCTATCTACTCGCTACCTGCTCTACAACCACTACTATCAGATCTATCTGACCTCCATCTCTCCCTCCTCCATCTCTCCCCCCACCTCTCCCTTTCCCCCTGGGACCCTTGCCATGTCTAATCTGCTGAGCAACAATCAGAACTATCAGATCTATTAAAGGTATGGGCCTGTGCTGTATATAACATACACTATACTGTGTTGTGGTCCTCAAATCCGCTTCACCAACCTGCCATCCCCACTGAACAGGAGCAAGAGCATCAAACTTAGCAATAGCAACATGAGGTTGCATGCAAGCACCCCAATCACCAACCTCTCGAGTAGTGTGAGAAAAATAAGTTGTCACATCCGGAATACCCTGTATCTCCCTGAACTATCGGAGTACACGGCCAAGAAGATGCATATCAATAACCCTATGACCACCCACGTCTTGACCAATAGGATATCTCTGCTATCGACAAAAAGGAAGATGTTGGGCATCATCATCCCAACCGGGGCAAGTGGGATAAGGTCTCCATGAGAAATACTGGAAGATATCAATCTGATGACGCCAATACAAGATATTACCCGACGCCCTATGTCTCACACCAATAGTGTACCTATAAGCATATGGTTGCTCTGGCTCTAAATCAACATGTAATGCAGGACGAAATATAGCTATGTGCTCCCAAGCCCACATCTGGAGAAAATTAATGCCACATCCAACTGATTTCTGTCGCAAGTAAACAATCCCATGCATCTGATGATATAAAGTGGCAAGAAGATAGGGACCCTAAGAAAACACTCATCTATCAATAATCATATCATGCATGGCTCGTCCCCATTCAACAGGGAAACCATGGGTACATCTATCTGGGATCAATAATCTAGCAACAGTGCAAGCAAGAACAACAGTGAGATCATCATAATCAAAATCATCCCAATGAATCTCATAATGACCATGAATATGAAGATCCTCCTTTGAACACTCAAACAGTGCACACAAAGTAGATACACCATCATGACGATCAAAAGTAACTCGTGTACCAAATATCAGAATGTGTAAGATACACCACACATCCTCAAGCGTGATGGACGCCTCACCTGTCAGTAGATGAAAAGAACATGTCTTTGAATGCCACCGCTCAATCAAAGCAGTAATAATGGCCCTGTTGGCCGTAACCTCAGGAAAATGTGCTATGTGATACAATCCAACCCGTCGCAACAAAGTAGTATCCTCTAGCGTCCAACTCATGACGTCGATCAAAACCGTCTAGCCTTGTCTGTATAGCAAGCAATACTAGACAATGCTCCTGCATTTGGAAAATAGAAAAATGAATTAGTTACATCTTCGCATTATCAGGACGCATAAATAAATGCCTATCATCATCAATTTCAAAATACTTAAACCAAATGCGAAATGATTTAGGCAATTGCGAATCAAAACTTTCAAATGTGAATTGATTTAAACAAGTGCAAGTTAGGAACTTCAAATGCACAATTAAAAATCAATTGCGAAGCATAAAAAACAAATGCAAAATTTTTATAGCAAATGCGAAAAAATCGACAGTCGATTGTGAAATGCATGAAAATTGATCTATCAAAGATCGATGCAAAAATTGGAAAAACCAGATGAAAAAAGGGCATAAAATTTGACAACTCACCATGCCACCAGTGTCGGGAGGTCTCTAATATGATCGCACTCGCTCGGAAAAATGTAGTTTCGCTCTGTGACCCGACATTTTGCTCCAACGATGCCGAAAGCACTATAATCTCTAAGGAATTCTTACAAAGCAAGTCAATGCAAATGAGCTCAAATCAATACCAATTTTCAATTTATAGTTCACAATTAGGGTTTTTTGCCATCCTAATGGCAGTGGACCCCTCCAACTTCAACGTAGTTGTAGACATACCAAATGAGATTGAAACCTTACCAAACTGCACATTATCACTTTCTAGCACATTTCCAAAAAAAGGGTCTTCATTCCAAAAATTTTCGACTAGTTTTTCCGAGGGGGCATATTTATAGTGTCACCGGGGCATACTGGGGTAGAATTTTTTGTGTTCTTTGAAACAATGTCGTTTCGACATTGTGTCAAAGAGGGGCAAATGTAGACACCTAAAAATGCCTCATCGATCTTACACTAATTATTCGTCTATTTAATTAAGTAATTCTTTAATTATTTAATTAAACTAACCTATTCTTCTAATCAATTAAAATCATTATTAATTTTCCAAACTTCTGCATCATTCTAGTTAATTAACCCTATCTCAATTATTAATTAAATATTATTTATTTAATTAATTGTGACCTTTTCTTTAGTTAAACAATCTTAATTATTTGGGGACGACCTCGCGGTGCAACGGTGTTGCACACTCTGTGTTATTACGGAGGTCTCGTGGTTGAGTCTTTGGGCTCGGTCATTATTTGAACCCCTACAGGTATTGACCAAACTTTGACGGATGGTGTTGATGTGGCCCGTTGACCAGGACAATTTGCGATTATGCGGGGGTGTTAATGTCCCATTGTTTGTTGTCTTTGGTGTGCGGATGAGGCTTCACGTCGGACGGTCGGACCAGTATGGTGGTGAAAATGACTAGAGAGATATGGAGACCTGACTTGGAGAGATAAGGTGGTGGCCCGAGCCTTAAGGGTGGAGAGATAAGGTGTTATCATGAGTGATGGAGTGATAAGGGGTTGCTCGTGGGAAAAAATGGTCGTTGTTGAAGAGATAAGGAGGAGGAGATGACTGCTTAGAATAGAATTAATGCTTAGAGGTGTTAATACCTCAGATATGTAAGGCGGGGATGAGGCCCCCCGATTTGTGGCCTCACCTGGTGATTGAACCAGGCTAAAAAACCATGTCACCTATCAAAAATAAATAAAATCTTAATTATTTAATTAATTCAATTTCCCTTGTTTAAATAATTTCATTTAAATTATTTAAATTAATTAGTTAAATTCCTCCAATTCCCCAAATTATAATTCCAATTAATTCCATCTAATTTCATTTCATTTCTCCCAAATTCTAATTCTAATTAATTTAATCTAATTTCACTTTTCCAAATTCACATTTCACCAAATCTGAATTTCAATTAATTTCATGTGCATTTCAGCATTCGAAAATCCAAATTCAAATCCAAATTGAAAATGAGAATCAAATTCAATATCAAAATCCTACAACACATGCTAAAATCAGAACTGATTGATCAAATCAGTTATCTAATTAGTTAACTCAGTTAACTCATCAATCATCCTTTCTAACTCTCAATGACCTTTTTCTGACTAATCCATCTAATCTGTCATCTCCCTAATTAGTCCAGTCAACTAACTAGTCAATTCAGTCTATTGATCAATAAATTGAGTTCACTAGCCAATCTATTTAGTTCAGTCTCCAATCTATTGATTTCACAAATCATTCAACTCTGTTAACTAATCAATCTAAATCAGTTATCTATCAATCAACACTTGAGTTCTATTTCTCACCCCTTTGTGTTGAAAATCTATAAATTCAACCTCATTTTCTCAATTCAAGCTAGAATCATAGTCTTCAAAATTGTTGTCCATCTTATTTAGGAAATCAGTGCAATACCTAAGAGCCACCTACATCAACAATAATAGAGAAGAGTAATGGAAGCCTTGCTATGTCAATTGAGGGAGTTTTAGATAGATCTTTCTTTCATTTCAATTGATTTTGCATCATTTCATTATAATTTAGGAGTAATATTAATTAGATTAGAGTTGTGATTCACTCTTTGATATCTAATTATGCAATTTACACTTATTTTACCCCTAGATACAAACATCATCGTTCAATTTTACCACTCACAAAAACATGCACCTTTAGTAGCTCAGATTTTACCCGCTGGGAACCAATAGCATTAGAGATTTGAAAAACAAACCACTGACTCACCCTTCTTCGTCGAGGGCACGTGGCATCATCTCGTGATGCCAAGACCCTTAGCTTCCTTGCACTTTCAATCGCGAGGCCGTGCGAACCATAGGATCTGCTTGCGATTTAACATAAGGTCACCGACAAAATATATAAGACTTTAGACTTAGGAAAATTTAAGCGCTCGTAGAAAATATTAAATGGGACCCGCCTAGGATAACTTTATGTGCAATCTTTGGAAAATATAAAGGGGCCGAACGAAAACAACCTAATGTCGAGGAAAAATAATGGCCTTGCCCATGACAATAGACCCTTGGCTTAAGTGGAGAAAAAGTAACACCAAATCATAACAGACTAAGGGTTTTTAATAGAGATTTAATCAAAAATGCAAGAAAACCCCGAACCCTAAAGCCTAAGGGCAGGAGTAGAGAACAAAATTAATTCTGAATAATCAGAAAATTTACCAAGGCACAAGAATATTTTGCGCAGTGATTTTGTTTAGGACTATCAGTGAGCAGTTGAGATAAATGCAAATGGGTGTAATGGAAATCAAATGTGATTGATCACTTAGCATATGCTTGCTAATTGAGTCACTATGTTTTACACCCTCTTCCATATCATAGTTTTGGTACATTAGTATCTTAGAATGTAGATACACTATGTCACACCAGATTCCATCACCCTGCCAATTTCGAGTTGCTAGACGACCTCGTGTAAGGTCGGCGGTTCTTTCTGTCATGAAGAACTCTAGGGAAGCATAATTGCTTCATGGTTGGGCAGAAAAGCACTCTGGCAATGTTCCCACCCATGATGTGCTCGCAGGAGATAAATGTTAAAATATCCTATTAGGATTATCACCATCTATGTACATTATGCGTTATTGCAATCAACCTTATAAATGAAATAATTGTCTTATGTTTTCCTATCTCTTGGTTCATGTATTTTGGTAATACATCAAAATATATTTTTTATCTCTATTTTAATACATATTTGAGCAAGTTATGTTAATGTGTTCTTAATTATGTGTGAAGTTTAGTGTAATTATATAGCTTAATATTTTAACTAAATGAAGGTCCTTACATTAATTGATCAAATTTTATAATCTAGATAATTAGGGGTTTAATTTCATGTTTGCTTTTCTTCTTGCTTTTTCTAATTTATATTGCATGCTTGCTTTTTCTAATTGTGTGTTTGCTTTTCTCATTGTTTTTTTTCAATCTCCGATTGTGTGTTTTCTTTTCTCATTACTTTTTCTATTTTTCATTGCATGTCTACTTTTTCTAATTTCCATTGCATGTTTTTTTTTATAAATTGCATGTTTTCTTTTCTCATTTCTTTTTCCATTTTATATTGCATGTCTTCTTTTTTCTTATTGATTTTCTACTTTCCATTGCATGTTTATTTTTCTTGTTGTTTTTTCTCATTATATGTTTGCTTTTTCTGACTAAATGCTTGCTTTTTATCATTCAATGCTTACTTTTTCTTACTGCATGCTTGCTTTTCTTTCATTGCATGTTGCTTTACCACAACCAGATAGAGATTTCATGCTACTAATTCATTTGTGCATCTTTTATCTCGATTGACGAAGACCCCCTTCAAGTTATTAACAATTTTCTTGCAAAATCAAAATATGGAAAAAGAGGTGGAGACTAAAACTACTAATTTGTGTATTGCAAGATCTTGGATAATTCTAGTTTCTTTTATTTCGTGTATGTTTGTGTTTGGTAGCGTAAGTCACATTTCTATTTCGTAAGGGAAATTAACTCTTGTCTGACTATTTGTTGTTTTTCATGCTATTTGTTATATATCCCAATAATCTTATGAAATTATCCTTTCCCCTTGCCTCCATGGAACCTAGGTGCAAGAGAACTCATAAGATTATTTCTTAGGAGAGGCTTCCTTGGGGATTTCATCACCTCTTGGCTTGACCTTGAGTGGTATTTAGCCTAAGTTGCTATATAAAAAGGGTGAGAGAAAATGTTGTAGCCCAATCCTATAATTACATATTGAGTGTATCAATTATGAAGGGGATGTATGGGCCCTAGAGCGGTTGACTAGAGACTTAAGTGTATTACCATGAATGTATGTACATAGGTGTCCCTGAATTCAACTAAAAAGCTTAGTGATTACAAGCCAACTATTCTTATTGTTCATCAAATATATTGGTGCAAGGGATGCAGATTGTATCTTGAAGATACTCACCAATTGTATCTCCTTGAGTTGAGACATAAATTTTTGAGTTACATAGGCTAATTGCGACATTAAAAAAGATGGTGATTGGTTCATGCCTCTAGCTCTTAGGCCCCTACTCAGCCTTCTCTCAAAAGATAACAATGTCATGCACTACCATCTTGATATGCCAAGTGTGGACCTAGTCTATCTCGATAATCCCTACTTGACACTTAGGTTGTAAAAAGTGCTTGAATTATCTTAGTTTGTGTTATACCAGTAGAGTTAGTTGAAATTACAGTATCCTAAATTGTACTCGCATTTAATTTTGTCCTCACCTAGACCTTACTTTGGCGTCTTGACTTCCAATGCCTGATTGCAATGTTGATTCTGCTCATACCACCTATCAATCCTTCATTTCCATCATATTCACTGACTTCCCCCCATTATAGAGTCTTGATTTTCAGGACCAAGGCATTCCATGTCCTAGTCCTGATCATCTCAAATGAGCAGAAAATGAGATCCTATGTTGGCCTACTCTGATTTTTTTTTTCGAGCAGTCAAGTATAAAAGGAGGTCTACCCCTCTCATTTGTAACCTAACCTCAACCAAGATCTCAATTACACTCTAGCATATTCAAGTGAGCAAGCAATCAAGCATTGGAGCAAAAGTGAAGTTAAATTCAAGTATTGAAGATGGCATCCATGATCAATATTTTATGAGAACATTCTACATAAAATCCTAAAAGCTTTGTGTGAAGGTCAAACAAAATTTCATCAAGTTAAACATTTTGGTTTCAAGCATTTCATATCAAATTCAGCCTTTCCCTCAAAAGTAATATTATTATAGTCTTTCATTACATTTATCAATTCAATTTCATGGTTAATTCCAAAATAGAGGTTTGACCTAATGCAAACCCCTATTCCCAACATATTTCCTATCTTTCTGTGTGCAGGAGTTCTACTCGAGAATTTCAACAAAGACAATAGTGACCAACAAGTTCAACTTTCAATAATAAAAAATTCAGAGGACCAAGGTGGATTTGTACTACCTAGTCTTGAAAAATCAAGCTGAACTTCTGGGAACATGTTCTAGACATCTTCTTTTGCTCTGATCTAAGTTTGTGGCTCTGTGGGATATTTATAATAATCTATTTGCGATAATTTGCTTCAATAATTCATTGTTTTTCCCTAATTTACAATCATCAATCCTTTTCAACTTTTGAAAGAGGAAACCCTAATCTAGGTGAATCTAATCAGACTTTTAGCCCATTCCTTATTTGGATTGAGGATAGATCTATTAGGTTCACCCCTCTTTTTGCCATTATTTTGGTTAATTTGGGATTGCTAGTGGTTTTATTATCTTAATTGACCCCACTTCCAAATTACTCCATTACAAAAACTTTGGGCTAATTTAGGTCCTCATTATGCAATTTTGAATTTCAAAGTGTATGAGTCAACAACCATACTTTATTCTATGTCTTACAATTGTCTGCAATTCCAATTTTATCAAAAACCCTAGTATCTAAGAAAAATTGTCAAACAACACAATTGAACTATCCTCCAATGCCTAAAAAAATTAAAAAAACTATCCTCTAATGCAATTGAACTAATCGGTAATGTAATTGTCAGTATGTCTGACGCAATTGTTAGATCCTATAATTCATGTGTGGCTAAACCCTACACATTTTACTATTAAAATTAGGGTTCTGAGTCAAAAACATAAGGATCAACAAACAACAAAACCAAACCACTAAGTTTCTCTGAAATATTTTGCCTATATGCTAAAGAAGTATGGAATATATTTTGTGCAGGTATTAAAAGTTGGAATATCCCAAAATCTCAACACAAGATCTGATCACATCGGAATATACTAGAGGAAAGACTAAATTCTGCAATATAGTGGGTGTATGAGAGTACTGACAATGTCTTCTATAAGACTCACATTTCTTCATGTCCTCATGCAAGTTACGATAATCATGAAAATCTCACAAGCAAAGTTCCTTAAACTGCTAGGAGATGTGATCATGATAGTCAACATACAAGAATTAAGATATGGATGTACTTGGTCCTACAACATGCTTACCAAGACACCAAGCTATAAGGAGTGGATTATAAGGAAGTACAACAAAAATGAAGTAGAGACTAAAGAGACAAAAGAGAAGACCGTTGATGCAAGATTCTTCATCACTCCTTGAGAAGACTTCATCATTAAAGACACCATATCTAATTACAGTCTCTTAGCCAAATCCCCTCCAGTTGAAGCGATGGACTGCAAAACTAGTAGTGAAAGTAGGAACAATTAAAGATTTTGACAAACTTTTTTTATCTCTATTTATGAAAAACTTCATGATGTAATAGCTAATGATACTATACTAATATCAGGCAAGATATTATGTTGTTTTAGATATTTTTTGTAATTTAATCGAAGGATATATATGATGTCCTTAGTTTAGACTATTGTTGTTTAAGAAAAAATTGCAGTTAGTTAGGGGCTATTGTTGGACAAAAACAATGAACTAGTCACTGCAATTCTGTATAACTTTGATTACTGTATATATAATACAAAAATAAATTATAAATATTTTTCTTATGTAATACACACACACATGCATATACATATACATATATAGTGATTTATAAATGTTTATAAATTGTATAATAAAAATATTTGTAATAAATATAAATATTTATAATATAATATGTTACTTTATATTTCTAAATATATAGTGATATAGACATGCATATACATATGATTTAAAGACATATGCATTAAAATTATATTAGAGATAGTTTATATCAATATTATATTATAATAATTAATGTTATCATATTTGTTTGTTAATCGGCCTACTTGGGTTCATCCGAGATGTGAGAAGGAAAAAATGGTGGAATGGTAAATACCACTGGAAGGATGGTATAAAATAAATTTTAATGGAGTGTTGCAGAGCAATCCAAGGCCATTGGGTGTTGGCTCAGTGGTTTAGTAAGTTAGCAAGGCAATATTTTGGCCCTTGGAGCATGTAAACTACCAAATAGAATGAATAATGTTGTCGAAGACGAGGTAGTGATTCCAAAATCCAACTCAAAGGAGACTCACTAATTATTATTAATGCCATCAAAAGTGGTAATATTAATGCATGACATTTAAATAAATATATAATAATTGCCAAGCAAATTATTTCTAAATTTAAAGAATTGGGCTTCGGCCCTAGCTTGCCTGGTCGTGGATCGCAACTTAAGGCGTGGGTATGCTCCCCATGGTCTTGAGTTCGAGTCCCCGACTGTGTTAACTCTACCTTGTGAGTGGGTCATACACATTGGGGGATTAGTCTCGCTTTGGCGAGGACACCTCCAGATTCCATGATAGTGAATATAATTTTTTTTTAAAAAGAATCCCATATCATGCATATGGTACAATCGGAAAATGAGGTGGCAGACGCTCTTTCTAAATGGGCGACCTCTTTTAATGATGAAGTGATAGGGGAATGTGTTTTTTAGGATTTTTGAGATCTTGATCTCGATCCCAGAGATTGGTTATATGTCGTTGTTTAATGATGCAATCAATGCAAGGTAAGGCAGAGAGATGAGATGACGAGGATTTAAAGGGAGAGAATGCAACCTAGTGGCATATGTATGAGTCTCCTATGTGAAGGACAGGTGGCAAAAGTGAGAGAATAATGGAAGTGACATTCATTCTCTATATGCCAAAGTAATAGTTAACCTTTTTAGGGAAGATTTATGAGAAAATACTCAGACAAATTTTCAAATATGATGAGAATCCCTTTATGCAAGTTCTGGAAACGCTTCTGGGAAATATCTTTATGTAGATAGAGCACAAGTATCAAACAAATGTTGACATAGTGGCTAGGGCAGTGGCGTAAGGATTGGAGGTGGATCAAAAGGAGGAAATTGAATGGGTTATTAAAGCTTGTGTTGGGGAGGATTAACTCTATGGACTCCATTCTATACTCATAAGGGCTATCTTGGGTATTGGGTTTGATATTTGAGACGAGGAGGAGAAATTTGAGAAGGAGGAAGTCCACCTGCTAATGCCTTTCATCATGTGGCTAATTGGGGAAAACAGGGACGGTAGGCAGTGGCTGGATGGAAATTGTTGAAACAATTTTTTCGCTCGAAAGAATTGGAGAAGGCCAACAAAAAGAAGGTCGTGAAGCGTGGGTCTGGAGGGGAAGATCAGGAGGACACAACAATGGCGATGTCGATGGCAACAAATGAAGATTTTGCACCTGAAGACTACTGGGTAAACTGCCCGATGGGGGGCTTATGTTTCTATAGAGAAGTTTTTTTTTATGTTTTTTTAATAAATTTTGCATGGAATAGCTCACTATGTATAGGAGTTCATAGTTTATTTTGGGTATGAAGGAAGATGGTAAATACATTGTCTATATGTATTTGTTGGTAGGTGTATAGTTGTATAGATGATAAGGGGATAATGTTTGTCTAGGTGGATAGTAGCAAGGATGGATACACTAAATTTTGAAATATTACCAGTGGATTTACTAGAAGGAGCAACTGTTTGTTAAATTTATGCTTTAAATCAATAAAATACCATTATTATCGACCATTTTTTTTATAATGCTATAATATTATTTATATTGTTAAATTATATAATATTATTTCTTATATAATATTATAAGAAATAATATTGTATATATTATTAGATTATATATTTTATTATATAATATAATAAGGTATTATATATATTATATATTTAATATTATATTGAAACAACAATATTTTAATTGAGGCAATAATAAATCAGGAATATGTGTAGTTTACAATCTAGTAGCAAGGCTATGGTTCATACACCCGCTAAGGACCTAATTTTCTATCCCATTGAGCATGCCAGAAAAAGGTATTGTTGGTTCTTAAAGCTCACACTTGAAGTAAATAGCCTTATGGGAAGTTTAGTGAATGGTGGACTAAGTGCACTTCACTAAACAACCTTTGAGATTTTAAAAGCCGTCTCTTTGAAAAGGGGAAGAAAAAAATGATAAAATTGAATCTAAATCTAAGACGATACACCAAAGCTTTTTCAACACTTTAAATTTCTCTTGAGAGATAACAAAAATTCTACACTCTTCTAAAGCTTAAGCACAAAACAATGCAGACTCTTCATTGTTGGAGGGAGAACAAAACGCATATGGCCATAAGGCACATATCATAATTTTCAAATCCTTTTATGAGAAGCACTTGTTAGGGCTTTGTAGAGAAAATTAATCCTATTATCTCAATACAATGCTTGTTTTTACTAAAACTAGCTCATCGGATGACATAATATAACTCTAAATGACAAACATAACAAATAATTGAAAGAGTACAAAACATGATTCATGACCTATGTGGTTATGCCAAAATCATAGGAGCCAAAGGATAACAATTTACAACTACATTCATTGAGGACGACACAGAGCTTTAGAAATATGTGTGTGAAAAGTGGACCTGTATCTGTATCTGAATACACAACACTTCAATTAAGTCATTAGATGCATGGTTAGTAAATCAATAATCAATGAATAATAAAACTATTACAAAGCGACCTATTGCCTTCTAGTAGATGTGAGTTTTAGTCTTGCTCTCAGATTTCTTTATGCAACACCAGTGACTAGACGACACCTAAATGAAGGATTTAATCTATATGAGCACAAAATTGACCTAAATGGATGCAAGATTAAGCTAGATGAGTGAATATTGAGCTAGATGAATTAAAAAAATCATGATTAAACTAATATGCAATTAACTAAGATGTAATATTCTCAATGCACAAAATCTCAATGATCTTAGAGAAAAAACAACATAATAACAATAAATCTCTAGGGTCCTTTGAATGAGAGATGAGAGCCTGAATTTATAGAAAATCCAGAGAGAAACTAACAATCAAGATCGATTAATGATGAGCGACAGAGATTCTCCAATAGGAAGCACAATCCAAGTGAATTGATGTGATTGGCTGCTTTTCTCAACTTTATAGGAAATTGAACTAAATTTAAGATAAAATCAGAAAAAATGATTTATTTCATATTTTTGTTCAATTTTGATATTTAATTGATTTAATTGCTTTTCTGAGGTTTTTCAATTTAATTCCTTTTTTTTTTTCAAATTTAATTACTTTTTGCAAATTAATTTCTTTTTAATGATTTACTGGCAATTGATTTATTAATTAAATATGTTAGGATATTTAGTTAAATAAATAGGACAATTGATTAAAATGATTTACTTGGAATAATTAATTAATTAAATAAATATTTAATTAATATAGAATGATTTATTTGCCATGTGACGTTGATGATTGAGGAATTATTTTATTAGGTGCTCAAGATTGATTTAATTATCTTTGGTTAAGACCTTGGTGATGTAGCCGAGATTAGGGGCCCATGATTTAGGTGACCATTTTTAGGGTATTACAAGAAACATTCACAAAATAGAAATAAACATAAAATAAAGGCAAATCTAGCATAATTTGATATGTCTTCTTTCATTAAATAATTTAGTACAAAGCTGAGGTCAAAGAGATATAGCTATATCTAAGTGATCTTTTGAAATTGGTGAACCCCATTTACAAAAATGGTTGTAAGCTTATAGATAAGATTTCCTTAAATGAAATACAAGAGTTGTAATTGAACAGGCTTCTGCATATCTATGGCATGTACACTATCATCATGGTAGTTATTATAACTCCATGACTCTTGCTCTCTCCTACATGTGATGACATCTTTAATTGATTTGCCTATAATTGTTGTTGCAACTACTTGGATGTGTGGGCATTTTATTTTGTTTTCTTTTGCATGCTTTGAATTTCTCACTTGACATCTTCTCATGCTTACAAAATGACTAATAGCATGCCTTTAATAAACTGTGAGGCATTTCAAAAATTTAAAATGAACAAAATAAGCTTGGCCTTTGACCGTTGTGATGGAAACTATAGCTTTGGTGACTTATAGGGGGGCTTTGCCTGCAGAAGCATGAACACCAAAATCTCTAGTTCTACATCAAAAAGATGATAAATGGAAACAAAAATTACAAGACACTATAGTTTTGAGAGACCAGATTACAAGGACACCCAAGCTGCCTCAAATGGTTGGTTCTACAGTTACAAGACCCTAGACACCTGATCTAAATTGATCATCTCTTTAAAAGAGATGCTAGTTAAAATGGTTTAATTAACTTCCATATGAAAACTGAGTTGCTACAGGGGTGCAAAATTTGTTCAGCCTCTGCAACATTAGGGTAGGGATCAATGCTTCTAGGGAAGACTGATCATGCTTCTTACTTTCTAATAACTATTTCATTTGATCTTAAATCAAAATTGTCCCGTCTAGAAGGAAAGGTGATGGGAGCCCTAGTTGAATGAATTGTTCGACTGGACCCCTCAAATGCTTTACATTCAACTTGAGGGCTCTGAGGCATTTCTTGCTCTTGAGAGCAACTGCATAACACTCAATTAATTCATTGAATCTACTAGTTGCTTATCTTTTATCATTGATTCCTATAACTATCAAAGCATTCTCCACTGTAATATACAACTTTTCAATCAGTAATTTTGACTCAACCACGTTTGGGGTGATGATATGCAACATCCAATCAACTGTTGAAAATATTAACTGAATCAATAGAATTAATTAATTAGTAAAAAAGGTGGAACTCAGGGGTGAGTGTTAGTTAGAAATTAGCATGTGCAGTAGGAATTAGCATGAAATTGCTTTTTAAAATAATAAAAATTGGATTTAAAATCGATTTTGGAAAATATCCCAAATCATGCACATGAAGCAAAAATAAGAATTTGAGAATTTAGAATTTACAAGTGATCTAGAAAAATTAGATTAAATAAATTTAAGAAATTTATTAATTTATAAGACATAGTTAGCTAATTAAATAATTTAATTAGGGAAAATAGAAATTGAATTTAATTAAATAATAAAGATTATTTAACTAAAGTATAGAAATTTATTTAATTTGGAAGACATAGTTAGCTAATTAAATAATTTTAAAAAATTATTTAATTAGGAGAAAATAGAAATTGAATTTAATTAAATAATAAAGAGCATTTTACTAAAGTAAAGAAATTGTAATTAATTAAATAACAAAATATTTAATTAATTTGAAAAGAAGAAAGGTTGCATGATTAAATGATTGGAGGGAAATTACAAGAAATTGAATAATTAGAAATGATTAAATTAGTTTAGAAGAATAAAAATTAGATTAAGAAAACAATATTGGATATAAAGTTAATAGTTTTTGAGGTAAATGTGGTTTTGCTCTGCTAGGGTTTTCTTGCTATCACTGTACTGTTGGTCTATGTCTTGTATTTTTTGTTGTCATATTGCATTTATTGCGGTATTTTAAGCCCTTTTATTATGGCTTCAGTCAATCCCTGCCCAACGATTGATGTTGTGCCTGGTGCTTTGGCATCTGTAGACCATGGCTCCTTTGAATGAGCGACTTCATAAGTTCATCTTGAAAGTGTTTCACGAGGTACCATTTTCTGGTACTCCTATTGTTATTTTGCCTTTGCAAGATTTTTATAGTGCTTGCGATTGGCTTGAAAAGTATACTTTGATAGGATATTTTGTGGGGAGGGTTCCACCTGAAAGCATGTTGCACGAGTGGGTTACCAAAGCTTGGGCCCCTCATGGGGTTTGGTTTGAGGGCATCAAAATCTAACCAAGGGCTTTTTTATTTATTTCGCTTTTCAAATCCTACCCATGTTGAGGGGGTCCTCAAAAATAGGCCATGGTTTGTGCATTCGTCTTTGATTGTTTTTCAGCCTTGGTCAATAGACTATTTGATGAAAAGAAACTCAAGGTCCTAGTCTAGGTTGAATTCCCTAGTCTTTTTCTTCCTTGTTGGCCGTTCCTGCAAACTATTGCCCAATCCCTTGTCAAGGTGGTTTACATGAAGCCAAACTAATTTTTTCATTCTTGTCCTCAAAAGAGGGTTTGCATTGAAGTTGATATATCCTGGGATCTTAATAAATCCATTGATATTCAAGTTAGCATGCAATGTTTTTCTCAACGTGTGCTTTATTTAAATTTTCCCAACACTTGTTACTAGTGCCAATCCTCTAATCATAAGATTAAGGATTTCCCTCTCATTGCATTGCGCACTAATTCTCCACCTAAAGAAGTTGTGCCCTCTCATCCTTCTAAGACTAAGTCTAAAGAAGGGTGGACCACTGTGGGTAGGAAAAATAAATCCAAACAAGATGCTCCTGCTGTTTTACAACCCTCTTTGCAGCCTGCTGCTTCAACCAAGTTGGTTTCTTCTAAAGTGCAAACTAATGTGCAACCAGATGTTTCAAACCCTATTGATAAGGGGAAGGGTTCTGCTGAGGGGAGCTCCAGCTCACACACCCTTCAAGCGGCTTCAATTATAGTTGCTCAGCCTATCTCATTGTGTCGTTCTCGCAGCCCTTATGGGCGAGATGGCGATGTTGATGAAGTTCGTGACAAACAGAGGGTTCTTCTAAGGGATTCTTACCCTGGTTTTTGGCCTGCTACAATTTTTTGGCAGAATAAATACTCCTCTCTTGAGGACAAGGACAATATGAATGATTTTGAATGATGAATTTTTTGTCTAGGAATGTCCGGGGACTTACTAACCTCGCCAAGAAATATTCCATGCGGGATATTAGACAAAATTATCTTAGTATTGATATTTTTTGCCTTCAAGAAGTTAAAGCTTTCATGTTAGTCATTGCATACCGTGTGATTTGGCTAGATGGCTTGGTTTTTGCTTCAGAATACGATGCTGGTCGACGAGGTATTGTTACTCTTCTCTCGCCACGTTGGCATTCTGCTATAGTTGATCATGGGTTGGATCCCACTCAATAGCTGGTGTGGGTCCTCATGTTAGTCGACAATCATTCTTTTGGGATCATTAATGTTTATGCTCCCAATGATGTTGTTGAGCGATCTTGTTTGTGACGGTGGATTATTGACTCTTTGCCACCTACCACTTGGGTGATGTGTGGGGATTTTAATATGGTTGAAGTGGCCTCTGATAAAGATGGCATTTTTCCTTTTTGATAGATAGCTGGTGAACGAGAGTTGTGGTTTCACATTTGCAATAAATTGGTCTTTTCGATCCCAACACTAATCGTCGTCCTTCTCAAGGTGTCTGGCACACCTGGTGTAATTACAAAGCTGGCTCTGGTAGAATTTTTAAATGCCTTGATCATGTCATGATCTTGACTCAATCTTTCTTTGCTTTTGGGGAAAATCGAACCCTTCCAGTTTTACCCCTCACTAAAGTCACCTTGTCAGATCACTTTCCCATCAAGTTTAGTATTGAATGGCAATTAGGCTATACACATCCTTCTAAAATGCATTTTTTCTCAATACTTCCTTGCTTAGTCATCCACCCATGTTGGCCTACATTCAACGAGTCTGAAATATTAAGAGCCGACCCACTTAGCTTGTAGGTTGGATTACACGGTGGAATGATGCTATCCAATGCACAACTTGTTTTCTTTGCATCTATGGCAGACAATTGGCTATGTATCATAGGAGGTCCTATGAGGCTACCACCAATGATTTGAAATATTCCATTGAAGCTTTGATGGATAACCCCTTTAGCCCTGATTTTTAGGTTTGGGTTGTCTAGCTTCGAGATCAAAAATAGATAGCGAACAACAATTCTGCTAGAGGGGCCTAAATTATAGCCAGGTTGCATTGGCTCAAGGTTGGTATTGAACACAATGTACCACTGAGAGGGGGTGAATCAATGGTTTCTAAATTCTTTTCCTTTTTACACAACCTTAGAATATTGGTTATCACCCTAAGCACTAAAGAATCAAACCGATAAGATAAATGTGGACATCAAAAGAGACAAACACACAAATGCAACTCACAACACCAGATGTACGAGGAAAACCCAATATGGGAAAAACCTCGATGAGAAATGTTGTTGGAGTCTACTACTCCAATCCAGCCTCACAAGTGAAACAATGAATTACAAAGATTTAGGGCACCAACCCAAGGAGCACCAACCCCTATTGATTTAGGACACCAACCCAAGGAGCACCAACCCCTGCACCAAGCTCCAACTTGGTGATGTATAATGACATATAATTTTGATACAATTATAGCATCTGGTTGCAAATAAGTTCTGCAACACTTGATCAAATAGATTCCTTCCGGTTAACAACCTTCTCTTCTTCACTGGATCTCACACTGTTGGTTATTAGATTACTCTCTTTGATTCTTGGCCTCTCTTATTTCTCTCTTGGCCTCACAACACACTATGTCACACTTGAATGCCTTCTTGATCAATCACACCTCACTGGTTATCTTAACTGTTAGACCTACAATAGTTTACCGATACTCTGTCTCTACCGATTAAACCCTCTCACCAGCTCACCTGCTAACTCACTTTGCAACTTTCTTAGAATAAATTCTAAGAAAGATGATATTTTTCCTTGCTCAAGCTCTCTTCACTCTCCTTCTTCACATCAAGAATCTCATATTTCTATCTCGAGCTCACATATTTATCATCTAAGGTTCCCGCCAAAAACTGCATTTAAACAGTGTTGTGTTAGGTTTTGCCTTCACCAACTCTATCCATATCTAATTTGATTTCATCTTCTTTTCTAGGGAGATGATCTTCATGTCATCGATCAACACCACCAATGCCTCGCATTCCAATGTGCGTTTTCTAAATCTGGAGATCTGCACCATGCTTTTATGCTTTTCTCTGTCATACGCCATTAATGGCTCGACTGTTTCCTTCAGCAAATGGGTACAAAGATCAATTCTTCTTGCAAGATCAGTTCAGTGGCTTGCCAACGTGTCTTCCTTGAGCTGCAATCCTCTGGCATCCTTCGTGACTTGTGGGTTCTTCATAAAAGTTGACCTTCTTGCTGACTTGTTACATCGATGCACACTTCACCGACCTATGCAATATCACCATCTAGCTTCCAGCTGTCATCTTTGTCAACATCCACCTCTGCTTGGTTTGCTATGTCAGTTTGACATTCTTCGTTGACCAAGATGGACTACCGGTTCCATTCACCTTACCGGTATAACCAACAAACTGAACAGTCACTCTTACCGACAACACATCCTCCTGATAATTCATCTTGCATTTCGATATGTCTTCATGCCATTCTTTCTATTCTGCTCATTGGGTGTTGTTGTGATTCATTTAACATTTCACCTCTTCATCACAAACAAATAACCAACCTTGATACCAGTTTATGCCTTACCGGTAAGCCTTCTTTACTGACAAATGACACAATTCATGTGTTTCGGTAACCTTCCTACTATATTCTTACTCACCGGTGACCTTGCCAAACCAGTTGACATCAATGGCAACTTAATGACAATAATGCCAACAGTTGGTGACTGTGCATCTAAAGAGTTCTTTTTGGCTCTCAGAGATCATCATTCCTCTCCCAAGATCAAAAGGATTAAGGACATCAATTGGTGCTCTCTGAGCTACCAGATATTTTCAATCTTTTATCAGACATTATGAGAAGGTGTTCACTATGCAGGTAAATTCCCCTTGTAGGAATGCCTTGCGGTTGTTCCTTCTCGGCTCTTTGATGCTCAAAGAGTGTTTTGTGATGAATTTCTCACTCTTGAGGACCATAGAGAGGTTTTTTTTCTATGGTAGATTACAAAGCTCCTTCTTGTGATGGCTTCCCTTGTGGATTTTACAAAGCCTTGTGGCCTTGTGTTGGCTCTGACCTGCATAAGGTTTATTTGGAGGCTTTTCACTCCCAATCTTCAGGACAACTTATTAATAAGGGAAATATTAAGTTCATCCCTAAAGCTAGTGATCCAAAGGACATTTGTAATTGGAGACCCATCACTCTATTGAATGTCTCCTACAAGATCATCGCCAAGGCTTTGTCTCTCAAGGTCAAACATATTCTTCCGCAAATTGTTCACCCCAAACAAACTAGTTTCATTAAATCCAAGTTTATCTTGGACAACATTATTGCAGTTTGGGAAGGTATGGAATGGGCTTGACTCTCTTCGTAGAAAGCCATCTTTCTTAAAATTGATTTTGCCAAAGCTTATGATTGCATTGAATGGACCTCTATTCTTGTGATACTTAAATCATTAGGGTTTGGAGCCTACTTTATCCAGTATGTGCAAATGATTTTTGGGGATGCTTTAGCTTGCATCACCATTAATGAATGTCAATATTTGGCCTTTGGCCTTTTTAGGTCTATCCACCAAGGTTGTCCTCTTGCCCTTTCTTTGTATGTTCTTGTTGCTAAAGGCTTTGGGTATTTGCTTGCCTATCCATTTTGACTAGACATGTCAGGGGGATTTACCTACCCAAGTCACCTTCTCAGCTTGTCATTGGCCATTTTACAGATAATTCCTTTCTCACTCTCATTGAGGAGGGGAATAATGTCAAGGAGGTGCTTCATTGCTTGGACACTTTTTTCTTGGCATTTGGGCTGGCTATTGAATGGTACAAAACCCAATGTTACATGTAATCTTACCTTCCTAATCTGCCTTGGTATCTTTAGTATGGCTAGAAAAGAATTCAACGCAGGGAGATTTTTTGGTTTTCAGGTATTCACTTTGTTTTCCAAGGGTTTGTTGTTGCCCTTTGGAATGTTGTGCTAGCCAAAATTGAGAAGAAGCTTGCTTATTGGACTACCAAACCTCTCTCTTTGCCTAGTAAATTCCAGATTTGATCCAAAGTGCTTGTGGACACACATGTTTATTACTCTTCTTGTTGGGCTCCTTCCAAAGTCTCTTACAACAAGCTTAAAAAACTTTTGCAGGATTTTTTGTGGGATAATGGAGTTGATCGTCATGGTTTTCACATAGTCGCCTGAGATTTTTGTTGTCTCCCACATGATTCTAGAGGGCTTGATCTTTTATCTACCCAGAGACAAAGATGTTTCTCTATGTGCCAAATGGGTCCTCAGAGCTATTTATGGCATTGAAGCCTAGAAAATTTTACTTTGAAATTGTATTTCCTCAGGGCACCTAGTCAATAGACTAGCTTGGAAGGGGATTGGCTTTCAAACCCTTCTTATTATGAAAGATGTTGTGCAGATTTAGGGCACTTTTGTTGCCAAAAGTATTTGGTGGGCCTCAGAATTTGTTAAGCCTTGGATCCACTAGGATGGCTCAGGTTTTCTTATGGTCTTTCTTTCAACCAACACAAAATTTGGTGGTCGCCTCTCATACAGGTCCAGAAGCTTCCTCTTACCCATGTTCCTAGAATTCATGCTTTGCATTTACACAAACACGACATTTGTACTCCTTGATATATTTTTTCTCGTACCACTATGAATCTCCGTTCTTGGGAAGATTTGCAGACCTGATTTTGCCTCACTCGACCAGATCGATAGACATTTGAACTTGTGATTTTTGCTATGCCTTTGAATATGCTACACAAGCTTGGTATTAATTCTGCGAGGCCTTGGTGGAAAGACCGGCGTTGGTTGTATAACACTCCTTTCTATAATTATAAACCCAAGATAGGTTATCATTGGTGTGTGCCTCATTTTCCTATGGTTTCCACCTTGAATCTTAGATGGCATTTGCAATCTTCACAGAGCACTTAGAGTCACAGATTTCTTACTCTCTGGTTTGCTATTGCAGAGCCTAAAGTGGCCCATTTGCTTGTGTATTCTTTTCCAAGGCTTTCATTTGGGTTCTCGTCTCAGGCATCTAGGGGTGCCAAACCCTCGTTGTCTCTTTTGTGGGTTGCCTAAGACCTTAATGCATCTCTTTTGGTTTTGCAGAAGATCTCAACAACTGTGGGCATGGATACATGATTTTTTAAGGCCTTTTTGACTTGACCCCTTCTCTTGGCATATGGTTTTGCTAGGAGATTCCCCTTGACTCCACTTCAAATTCACATAGATATGACATGCTTTTAGGATGGAAATCCTCTTCAATTTATGGAAAGACAAAATGTTGTTTTATTTTCTCACAACTCTCTTGATATTCAGTTTCTTTGTATGCTAAATCTTGTATATGCAATAATGAGATGTTACAGATTCAAGTGCAAGTGAATAAAGTGCCTCTTTAGGTGGCCCACTTGTAGGTGCTACTTGATCACTAGGGTAATGCCTCTTGTACGATTTCTAGAATTCTGTCAGACCCTTCTGTCTCTAGTGACCATTCTTTGGTTTGTGGCTATCGACATGGCCGTAGCTCTTTCGCCAGTGACTCCCGCATGCCTCACTCCCAGGATCCTTGTGACCACTCTGGTGGAGGGAGAGACTTTCCGCATCATGGCTCTACCTCTCCACCTTAGGGCAGCTTTTCCTTTGGGTGGCCTACAAGTGGCAGCGCCTCTTCGGATCTCGGTGGCCCAATTCTTCTAAAGGGTTTCCCCAGCTTGCTCTGGTTATTTCTCTGGCAAGGAAAGATAAAGATGAAGAAGAAGAGGTTACTGAGGATGGGTGGTCTCTTCTAGACCCCCCCGATCCCATTTATGTATGGGGTAAAAAGGATGACATGGATCCACCTCCTCCTTCTGTTGCTATTGCACTAGCCGCTTAGGCCTTTTACGTTGTTTCTAGTTTTTTGGGTTGTGCTCGTGTTTTGAGTAGCTTTTTTGGGTTGTTTTTGGGCGCTGCCTGAGTGACTTTCGGGGAGTGACATCTTCCTCCTAGCCTTTTTTTTGTGAATAGTGTACTCTTTTATACTTAATTTAATGGAAATGCCTATTCATAAAAAATATAGATTAATTAAATAATTAAATAATTATTTAATTTATGAAGACGAATAATTAGCATGTTAGTAATGTAACATTTTTAGGTGTCTACATTTGCCCCTCTTTGAGACAATGTTGGAACAATGTTGTTTCAAAGAAAATGAAAAATTTCCTACCCTGGCATGCCTCGACGATAGTAGGGTGTAATGTTGATGCCCCCTTGAGAGATTGTTTGTGCATTAAGGACATGAATGATCTCTCAAAAGTGGAAGAATGTTAGATGAAAGATGAAAGAATGATTAGTTGATGGCATGAATGAGTTCGATTGGATATAAGAGATGGTTGGAATGATTTGTAGATTTATCAAATTGATTGGAATGATTGATATGATTGATTGCATTGATAGGATTGATCAAGTCTGGTTCCAAGAAGGACACATATTGCATAAGACCAATGATTGATGAGAGCATCTGGTTTCAAGAAGGATACATCTTGTATAAAACAAATGACTGATGAAAGCACCTGGTTTCAGGAAGGACACATCCTATATAGGACAAATGATTGATGAAAGCATTTGGTTTCAAGAAGGACACATCCTATATAAGACAAATGATTGATGAAATACTATGAAAGTGAAGAATGATTAGTAAGAAGTGAAGAATATTAGGAAATAGAATTCATTTATGGATAAAATAGATATGAGGAAATGAAACTATCACAAATTTTGTGTCTTTATTATAGCGCAACATTTTCATCATCGAGCCTTATTATGTTTTAATGGAGCTTTGTACACCAGGATATGAAAAACCAAGGTGCAAATGATATCCCATTACAGACACAAACACGTTGTAGACAAGGAGTGAACCCCTCCATTCTAGGTGTAGCACTAAGGGTTGAGGTATGTGTGATAGTCACGAGCATAGTTATCCTTGACTTTTATTTTTGCATAGGATACTTGGCGAATGAACATACCAACACAAACACCCAAAGTACCATTATCCTAGAACTTCATCGGTTCACACCACAAATAGCAAACAAAGAAAAAGATCACAAACCATCTCCGCTCCTGTAGTCACTTATAGACATCCCCGAGTAGCATAGGAACATGACTTCTCATAAATCGATAAAGATAAATCAAATAAAAGATAAGACTTGCTAAACCAAATGAGTCAAAAACCACACCGATATTCTTGCCAAGGATAAGTGTTTCTTGATAGGATGATTGTTTGATAGGAATATCTGGTTTCAGAGAGTGAGTACCTTATATAAGACCGATATGTCTGGTTTCAAGTGTACCCTTCCATGTATAAGGCAAGTTGATAGGATTTTATTGATTGGTGAGATAATTGATCAATTAGGTTGTAGACTAGCTTGGTAGTTTGTCTATTGATACATGATTTGTAAAGCACAATGTTTTGATCTGTTTTGTGTTTTGTGCCTATTGAAATGCTTGTCGTTTGCAAAGGATAATTTATTGTGAATTGTGATTGATGGATTGTTTTTGGGTTTATGTTATTGTTTTTCTGATTTTTTTTTTGGGGACATTTTCTTTTTTTTTTGGTGGATTTTTTCAGGACTTCATTTTCTTTTTTTGTGATTTTGATTTTTTTTTTTTTTTGGATTTTGATTTTTTTTGGGGAATTTTGAGATATTTTTGGATCATTGATTGACGTAAAAGACATATCAGGATTTATTCTCAAGCAAGATGTATTTATTTGCCCCAATGTCTAGCAAGGAAAGGAATATTATGAATGTATGGAGGAGTTGGTGGGATGGAAATGGATAGGTGAAAGATGGAGGTAGCTTATTATGGAATTGGAGCTGATTTGGTTTCCAAGGACTACCACACAAGGTGACCACATGTTTATCCAAGCAAAGGGATTGGTTTGGAAATGTAAGATGATGTCTTGGTGCATTGAATAGTATTGGGTTGACAAGGATGGACCTGTCAAGAGCTTTTTGAATGTACGTTTATGCATTTTTCTTTTTTTCCTTAGTTTTGATCAAGATCAAGGGATGGAAAAGGGGATATGTATGGAAATAGGATATGCATAGGAGAAGAAAGATCATAGGTAGTAATGGATGACAAAAGGAAGGAATGGATATGATAAGGGATATGGACTAGAGGGTATGGATAAGGTGAAGCAAATAGGATGTGCACTTCTTATGAAGATCCTTAGCCTCATCAAGATCAAAGGTGGAAAAACAAGATGGATAAAGATAGGTTAATGCATAGTAGATGAGGGATAATAAAAGATGTGGTAGGAAGGATAGAGTGGATGAAACTTGCCCCCAAGTATAGATGTCTCCATTTGCAAAAGCGAGATTTGTGAAGTAGTCACAACATTTAGCGCAACCCAAATAAGTGTTCTTGAACATTTCAAAGACAGAGACCCAATCCATACTTAGAACCTCTAGAAAATTCAACCCAACATATCTAATGAGTAGGAAGCATACTCGAAAGGGAGGAAAAATCCCAAACTGAATCAAGGTACTTAGTCTTTAATTACCCATGTGTGTGCAAATGCATTCATTTTGGCCCATATGATCATTGTAATCTTTAGAACATGGCGTGACTAGCTACGTGGGTTATCCCGACTTCAAAAGCATCTTGGATAGAGCCTCACTGCCAACAAGCATCCATAGCCCCGATGAGGTTATTGTTGTAACCTCACAAATATTGCTCCATTGCCAACCAGGTGTCCATAGCCTTAATGGAGTTACTCACATTTTCCCAAAGCCAAGCATTTTGATATTGCATTTCATGCTTCTTTTGCTTTTCTTTTCTTGCTCATGCTTTTGTTTTGATCTTTTGATATTGCTTTTATCATCATTTATTTTTCTCGCATTGTCTTGTAAGTAATGAAGCTCACGTGGGTTTGAGAATTATAGTGGTGTTGAAACAAGATTTTAGATTTTTCATTAGCCACGTCTTCACCTAAGAAACCACAATGACTTGGGGCAATTGATTGTGTGAAAATATAGTAATCAGAAGATTTCGGTATCAAGATACAACAAGCGATTCTCTTTCCAGATCTAGTATGCATCCCAACCAAAAGATAGTGTCAAAGAGGAACAACCTTAGATTATAAATCATTATATATATATATATATATATATATATATATATATATATATATATATATATATATATATAGGAAATGGACTGAACATAAGATTGAGTGTGGGTGAGCGTGTGACAAAATAACACAAATACTTATTTCACAAATGAAGGATTTATGCAAAGGATTGAATGGGACAGATGAAAGCATGGAAAATAGGTGTTGGATAATAGATAGTGTGTTGGAAGATTTGCGTAAGGATAGATGGAAATGTCTTCAAGATGAATGTTGGCACACACCTTGAGGGTTGGTGGAGTGATAGAGGACAATGGATCTTGGATTTTGATATTTTGAGGGAGGAGTTCATGTGGAATTTAGGACATAAGGACCCAAAATGGATGAAAGAAATGATGGAAGAATAGATTTGGAAAGTGGGAGATGTGTAGATGGATGATTGAAGAAAGCTTTTGGAACAACAAGTCTGGATGCCAATTTTGATTTTTCTTTAGGATGCAATGATTTTATAGGAACCCATATTGATTTTGATTTATGTTTTCTTTATGGTCCTTTGGAATGCCTTGCTTTTATGAGAGACTTAGGAATCCACATAGTTTTTTCTTTTTGTTTTTTATTAATGGGCCTTTGTGGCCTTTTTGGATATTGATTTTTGCTTTTTGATCAATTTTTTCTTTGACTTGGTATGTGTTTCAGATTGGACATCTTGATCTTTGGATGTATGTAGATTTTTGGAATTACAAATTTTATGCTTGGCATCTGAATTGCTTCCAAAGGGAATGGGATTCGTGGATGAATAGGGATGATATGGAGGCCTTTTGGATGAGTTGATGTAGGTAGATGGTTGGAAGGTATTGAAAGATGTGTACCTTTGCTGATCTTGATTTATGGTAGGGTAATTTGATTGTGAGCTAGGGGTCATATGGATAGTGGAAGGAGGGATGTAGGGTCCTAAGATGGATGGAATGGAGGAAGACTTTTATTTTGGGATAAAAGGACCCAAATTGGATTTGGATGATAGGGGTTATGTATGGTTGGATTTAGATGGAGGAACATGGAATTTAACAGGGAAACCAATGTTTCGGGAGTAAGTTGTGTAGCCAAGGCCATGATAATTGAGATTTGATTTGATATTAAGGGGTTCTAATAAACCTTGTTCATGTAGGCCTAACCCTTTTCCTTGATAATGCATGTTTTCACAAATATTTTTAGCAATAGGATAATTGTTGCTTTTAAAAAAATATGCAAGTCCATTTTGAGGAGGATATGGTATGGAAGAAATAATAGGATCATGAAGTAGACCAGATCAAATGAAAGTGGAAGAACCCATTTGATAGTTAAGTGGTTCATGAATAGCCTTGATAGGGGTGATGGGATCTTGAGGTGGATTAGGATCATGAGGGTAGTACAAAGGGATGGTAGGATCTTCAGGTGGATATTGAGGATTATGACATGGAGGTGAAGAGATACTCTTATCTTGACTTGGAATAGGATCATTGGTATTTGCGTTTCGCTCTTGATTTTGAATTGGATCATTGAAGGGGATGGAAGGGATATCATGATCTTGCTTAGGATGCAGATGCTAAATGGGACTTGGAAGGAAAATGTCCTCTTGAGGTGAAAGGGGATCATCATGGATGGAATACAAAAGGATGAGGAGATCTTCATAAGAATCTTGATCAAATTGGCTTGACACCTTTGACTAACTATATAGTGTGTTGGATGATGTTATGGTAATAACCTTTAAGATCATCATAGGTCCATGCCACCACTCCTTTCTTGTTCTCATAGGAGGATATCAATCTATCATTGTCACTTTGAGTGACATCTTTTCCTACCTCAACTTTCTACCATTTTTGATGTCAAGATTGGTGTAATATTTTATATGTGATAAAATTTTATATTTTATTTATTGCATCATCACAATCAAAGAGATTTTTTAGTGTGATCAACCCTTTAAAAATATTGTTACTTTTAATTTGAATGATTTGATCTTTGTAAGCTTCCTTGACTTTGGGTTGTAATTGCTCTGCAAATTCACCAACTTGTTGGATGAACATGGCGATTTCAGCATCACTCTTGAATATTTGTTAGTTTGATCATTGTTTGGAATCGCTAACCTAATAGTTACTTGGATCTAATGCTTAATTCTTAGCAAGTTTGTTACTACATAAAATTGAGAACCAATTGTTGCCAATTGATCTACTTCAGTATTTTTCTTTTGGGGAACCACCGGAATATTAAAAGCATCAAAGCCTTCAATCAAGTCCCAAATTATATGCCTATAAGAGTGCATGTAGACATGCTTCATGTATTTTGCACATGTTTGATTACTAGCTCCGAATCATTGAAAACCTTTAGTTGTTTGATTTACATCCTCGAACTAGGCCTTCATATTCAACTTCATTGTTTATATAAGCGAATAGGAAGTAGAAAGCTCTTAAGGTTTGTTCTATAGTTGGTGAAGTTAAGAAAACACTAGCTTTAGAACTTGACTAACACATCCCACCATCAATATACATACTCCATATTTTTACTGATTGATTGCAATCACTATTGGGAACATCTTTTGTTGCTTGATGATCTTAATAATGGGTTTATCTTCATCATATATCACATATGTACCTAAGCCAATAACATGATAGTTTTTGAAGGGATCACCATCTATAAATTGTTTTAGCAAAACCTCTTCCAATGCACTTCTATCTCTAGTTACCTCTTCATATTCTATCATGTAAACACAATACATATCATTCTTAGGTAAGGAAGTATAGGTAGGTTCAAAATTCATCATGGCATCATCTACAATGTGCTCGGGACGTAAAGGTTCAAACAAAATATTCAGTTTAGACCCATACTTTGTTCTTAGAATCAAATGAGAACATTATAAAGACAAATATCCTCCTATTTTTACAGTGAAGTCCTGGAATAGACAAAGGCCAAAAATGTGCAGGATATCAATTACTACTACTTGTGGAACTGTGATGTTATTGTCACTAGAATGTGCACCCTTGTTGAACCTAGTTCAACCATTCAATGAAACATTGGGATGGACCCATGGAGTGTTGTCTCTGATGGTTGACACCAAACCTCCAGCTATAGAGTTGGTTCTCCATTTGAGTACCTCGCCTAAACTACCATTTTCACTGAGTAAAGAGATATAAAAGAGTAAAAAAAAAGCTAAAACCTAATAGATGATGCACCAAATAACTTCATGACTTTTACTATTGTTTTAAATACAAATTATAATCAAAATAATCAATTGTATATACATAGCTCAAGGTTTTGATATACTTACAAGAATGTTTTGTAGATAGGTTTTCAAGTTTATTTTATTAACCAGAAGAAATAACATTCACAACTAATATTAGACATGAAAACTTTAAAGAGAACACAAACCATGACCTGTAACCAAACCATTATTGTGTAAAAAGGTAGGAATGGGACATAAATCTAGGATAAAATACTTAAAATCACAAAATAGAATGAAATATTCATCATACACATAGAAAAAACAACCTTGAGTAGGTAAAAAAAATTGTTTATATTCATCAAAAGGCATTTAACAAACAACATGAAGTTTGCTAGAAAATTATTTCTCAAAAAAACTAAGTTACAAAAGCTTCTTCTAGTTACAATGTTGTTCATCTACCATAAAGATCTACTAAGAGTTACAATCATAGTTGACAATAAAAAGAACACACCCCCCCCCCCCCCAACCCCTCAAAAAGAGAGAAATAAGTGTACTATATCTCCTCTTGTTGTCTTCCTTGTGTGAGAGAATATCAAATAGATTTAAGGAAATTAATAACTTATCATTATCTCTATTATGACTAGATTGACTCCATTCTGTGTGCTAGAAAAGTTCTTCCTTGTTCGACTGCACAAAATCTTGAAAGGTAGCATTGTGATAGGGTTGATTGAAATGTGCATCCTAGAATCCTATATTGCTCCAAGAAAAGCTCAAATAGTTTCTTTGTCATCCTAAATTCTTGCAAGGTTATGGGAATTACCTGTACAAGTGTCCTTGAATGATAATTATTGCCTAATTGTTCTTTATTAATCTTTATCCCATTACTAACAAGGTTGCATGTTTGCAAGTCATGAGCTTGTGGTGACTTATTCCAATATTCCCTCTCCTATTTTGGCACTTGAAGATTCTTCACACTTAGTTCATTTGAAAAGATCCCGCTAACTTTGTTTGTTGGTACTACTATGGTCCTATCTTCAATTTTTTCTTTCAAGGGTTTCACAACCATATCATGCTCACTATAGCATCTTTACTAAAAAACCCTTAGTAAACTACCTTAGTAGGTTTGTTTTCCCTGCTAATTAATCCCACTATTCATTATGGTCTTGAGTATTCCACATACTCTTTCTCTTATTAACACTGCACTTCTCTCAATTTTTTTCATTTCTCAAGGAACTTCTTTATAAATTTCTATGTCCATGGACTATCCTTGTCCTCTTTCAATTGCCACTTGTTCATTGTCATTTTGTTGCATGTCCTTATTTTGTAAATCAACTAGCTGCCCTCATATTGACTTTGAGTCTGGACTGTAGTAGTAATGAGTTGCAAAGATGGAATATCCCTTCTCATTCATGCATTATCAATTGTTGATGATTGTACTTCTTACCCTTATTTCCTTGGTTTGTATTATCTCTATGGCATTCAAACCACCTACCGAGCTCTTAAAACAAGGTGAGTCTATGAACTGTCATTTTGGGATTTGAGGCTCTTTTGTATTTCTAGTCTTCATGACTATTACTTGTTAGTTCTTAGATTACTGCTACTTGAATTTATTAACCCTTGACCACGCCTCCTTATGGGTTGCTACCTTTTGCTAGAAAATTCATTTCCTAGAAGTGTGGTCACTGTGATATGAAAACTATGAAGCATCAAATTTATCACTATCACCTGCTTTTATTATTGTATGGTTGCAAATTCATAACATAACCTCCTTCATGTCAATCATCAAAAAGTATCTCATACTGTTGACCAAGACCATAAAAGGTAGCGGTAAGGTTTTATAACTTGTTTTATTTCATCTTTCACTTGACTGTCATGTCGAGCTTCATACTATTTGACTACTACTGTTCATTTTCCTCATAGTAGACTACAAATGTTGCCATCTTATTTTCTTCTTGTCGAGTATTTCATTCATAAGGTCACTGTACTTTGTCGAATATTTTTTTCACATAATTCTCTTTATCTTTTGTAACTTGAATCTCTTCTATTGTACTTTGAACTTGCATAGTCTAGAAAACATTACTAATGACTTTTATGTATGTTTTTACTTTATTTATTTATTTGCTTCTAGCAAATCACTTTTAGGAAGGTCTTCTTATGCAACCCTTGCTCAAACAATTTGTCTCTACCCAACTACATGGTCATGTTCTCATCGTGGCTAAACTTTGTCATGTTTTCCTTGAAGATACTGTTGGCAACAAGGCAGAAAACTGAGAGGGGGGGGGGGGGTGTATCAGTTTTCTCAAAATATTTTATTAACTCAATCACAATTTCAGATCTGATAATTAATAGTGAAAGCATAAATCAACACCACATCAATAACACACATAATACCAATATTTTTGACTTGGAAAACCTGGTCAAGGGAAAAACCATGGTGGGAACCTACCCACAATATGATGATACATTGTTAGAAGTATATGAAATATTACAATGGGGAATGCACATGCATTCAAACACATTTCCTAGAGCTCACTGCTCTAAAACAACAAAGGGATACAACCCAAGGAAGACTCGTTGTCTTACACACATATTCATATTACATCCAGAAGATCATGAACTGAGAAAATAACATCTCCTAATGCTTGGTTATAGTTCCGATTAGGCACATATTTTTCTCTTTTGCACTTCTTCACACTTCTTCACACTACTTCACTACTTCTGAAAGATCAAAGCATTATTTCCACACACAAATACCTTTCTCACATGAGTATTAGATTTATTTATACATATCATCAACCTATCTTTCAAGGTCGGCTCAACACACATCACAAATTACAAAGATATAACCATACACACTACAATATTATATGCGGATGAAAAAAATGTCAACTAAGACATAGACCTAAATCAACACCTCGAACATGAAACACTTCCAAGAATTATGCCTCGAACATCCACAACACGATAAAATCATCCAATCGACCAAGAACATGAATAATAACACTAGATCAAGGAAAATCATCAACAACGAGCACAACGATCAATGTGGACCATCAACACAAATAGGACATGATCTAGAAACATCCACAAGCATCATGAATTACCACAGAAACAACTGCACTGACACCACTTACTAAAATCTTCATCATCATTATACCGAACTTCAAGAACACTAACTGCAATGATTGTCAAATTGAAAGATTCACTTGCAAACCTCTAAATCATAAACCATCTGAATTGAGGACACACTAGAATGCCCCTAACATAATCCCAAATCTGCAAACCAATATATTGCAATGCAGAGTAAGATCCAGAATGCTGATCACCACCGAACAACTGAAAAAACAACCGCAATACTGGATGTCATAACTCGATCAAATCTTCATGTGAACCATTGAAACTGGAGATGAATCAACTAGAGATACTTATATCAAAACCCTTTAATCCACAACAACTCATTATTAAGACACTGGCCAAACCAACTCACTTAATCTGACTACAACATTGGAACACACATAGGAATATGTTGACATCAATGACAACATATCACTCAGTCAATCCAAACACATATTTGCACATTATCCCAATAGATGCCTCTAACTCTCTTTGGTTTCTTTCTTCATTTTAGTATGCCAAGTTACATGTCATCTCTATCCTATGTGGTTCTTCCTCGACTTCTTCTTTGTAACCTTTCACTGTTTCTATAGGCATGTTGTCATCACAATGTGGGATATCATTTATTTTTCAGAATTATCCCTTATTGTTCACAACAACCTCAAAATCATGGTGATTGTTTTCTTGTTTGGTTTAGTACATACTCTTCCTTTAAGCATGCTTGACCCTTCTTTACTATAGCTTAATGACACAAATTTCCACTGTCCATATGCCCTTGCAACCTTCTTGCCATTGTAAGGTGTAAAGGTTGTCCTTGAGTCAAATTTGCTACTATTATTGCACATGATTTATTGTCTATTCACCTGCTTAGCATTATCCCTATATACTATTATTCCTTCTCATGGACTTTATTTTCATCAATCATATCTTTATCTCATTGTCTTGGATGTGTTTTCATAGTGTGGCTTATAACTTGAATAATATCATGCATTCACCTCTATTCTAGGCTTTTCACTATCTATCAATACCTTTGACTGTCCCTTTTGTAGTTTTGCAACCTCCATGAACATTTTATTTTATTTTTCTCATTTTCATTACTACAAACAACTCAAAACATGGTGACTTTCTTTTATTTTATTCTCGTTCACTCTCATATACAATGGTAATGAAACTATAATAAATACATTTTCCCTCAAAATTATAGTAATCTGCCATCACAAAAATACATGCTTCATGAAAATAGAAAGAATTCTTCATGACAATGATGATGTCATGAAAGTTCTAGCATGACAAGATTTCTCTTGATATCCTATGTACATGACTTTATATGAACTAAAAATAACATTTCCCAAGGGTGGCACAAGCTTTCCCATTTTTCTACTACCCATCATTGGTATGCTTTTATTGTCTAACCATACCAAAATAGATCTTTTAGGCTAATAAATGAATGAGAATAGTAAGCCCATATTGCATACCTATTAAAAATAAAGACAAATGTGAAAAATTTGCAACGTGGGTGAAGCAAAATGCTTCATTTGAGCCTCTAACCTTCATGCATTGTGCCACTTTTCCCTCTCAACTTGCAACATGTTCATGTCTTCTCTATTTTAGTTAGAAACATGGGTTTGAAAGGAAACCATATGTCATTATTATGATAGGAAAGGAGGAGCTCCTCACAACAAAATGATAGGGAAAAACCCTAACTTCTTGAACTATGTGGATTTGAATATTTTCATAAGGGAACATTTATTTTCCTCTCTTTTCTTTGTCCATCGTGTGTAGCAAGAGAAGTTGGATATCTTATTTCCCCTATCAAACCTTTCACTCAACTCATTGACTATGCTACTCATGAGGATAATTAGCATGGCATGAGATTAATGGGAAACAAATTCTAGGACATGAATATAACATAAATGAGATGTAAGGAAAGCACAACGCAGAAATGCCTTCCACAGTGTTAAATTCAAGGGAGAGAGAAGCAAATATTGCTTTCAATTTCAGTTACAGTCACTAAGATGCACATTAACAAGATAAAATAACAAACACAAGATTCACAGAAGCACTGAGATTACACATAATTTACGTGGGAAAACCCTTACGGGTAAAAAAATCACCACCAAAGCCAATCTCTTTGTGTGGGGGAAAAAGTGACACTAAGCAAACATGCCCTAATCTCACCTTCAATCACACATTTGTGGAATACGAAAGAGCCTAGAGGTATCACACAATTGGCTACTTCTTCTTGTGAAAGAGAGAGCCACGGGCTACCTATTAGGATTTCTATTCCTTTGTTGTAATTGAAAGATAGAATGATGCAAGTTCAATTCCTAACCCCAAAATGCAAGTATGAACTAATGACAAGATTGCAGAATTGAACTTAAACAATGGAAAGCTATAAACACAAGGACAAGACAAGAATGTAAATGCGTACCCGGAGTCAAAATCTGAGTGAAAATGTTTGGGACGGGGGCGCGGGCGCCACTGTCCTAATTCTGCCCCTGAAACTACTCTGGAAACTGCTATTTTGCACTCTGGAAAAGCTGTCAAAAATGCTGAAAATGCTGTCTGTCAGGAGGACCAGGGCGCCCAGCGCCCCTGTCCCAGGGACCAAGGCGCCCAGCGCCCCTGTCCTGGCAGGACCAGGGCACCCCACGCCCCTGTCCTGGTCTTTTTCTCTGAGATTTGGTGTGTGGTTCCGTCTCCGTCTGCTTCTTCCGGATCTGTAACTTGCGGCGTCGTCCGAATTCCGAAACCTGCACTTATATCTGAAAAGGTGTGGTGGGCGGCTATATAGGGTTTTGCCTTAGTCAAACCCCCACTTCGGTGATTTCCACCTCCACGAATAGCCAAGTTGTATTGTAAAATGTATTGTGTGTGCAGACCTAGTGTATGTGCAAGGTCCTTAAATGCAAGAAAGCAAACTAGAGCAACCTAGAAAGTAAACCCTAATTGCTTGTAAATGATAATGTAAATGCTCTAAATCAAGATGCAAAGTGATCTAAAGCATGGATAAATGATATATTGAAGCTTATGCAAAGACATGAAAACAACATGAAATCATACCCAACCCCCAAGGGAGAGGTATAAGCCAATCTTCAGTCGGTAATCTCCTATTGTTCTTCAATGTCTTCCAAGCCCTAAATGGATGAATGGATTCGATAAATGCTTGATGGATGGATGTTGAATGTTCTTGAAGTCTTCAAAGATCTGCTCTTTCACTGCATAGAAGGTCCTTAAAACCAAAAATTCGGATCCTTTCAAATGAAGAAAGAGAGCTCTTATATATGAAACCCTAGGTCTTAATTCCAACTTTTGGCCGACCTAGAGATTGAATATCCCGCCAATTTCTTGGGGTTAAGCTTTATTTTATGATTGGATCGTGCTCCTAAAATTTTGGGAAAAATGTCCGAGACCATGTGCACGCCGGGCACCATGGTCCCGACAACTTTTCACCAAATTTTCAGGGTCGTCGGATATGATGATTTTAGAGAGAATCCCGAAGTTACGGCTGATTTCGAGATGTTTTGACCCCCGAAATCAAGCCCCCAAGTTCAAAATAGGACCTAATTAGGGTTTTTGATTAAATGATGTATTGGAGGAATAAAATGAGAGGGGCACACTTTAATGAAAAGGGCCCAACTTTATGATATGGAAGATGATGAAATAGGACCTTAGACTTAATTAATTTGATTAATTAAGTGCTAAAGGGAAAATGCAATGCAAAATGCAAAACGCGCCAAGGCGGGTGCTAAACTAGGTGTGAAATTGTACCACCCTAGCAAGTGCGTACAATTTACGACGCTACATTTAGCCCCCACTTTAGCGGTCATATGAACACTACGTGCATATGAAAGCTAAAGTACAGAAAAGTAAACATTATTTGAAAAAGGATATATCCATAAGTCTGTCGAACGAAGCCCCCAGCGGTATCTGCAGTACACAGTTAGGAACCACAACCTACAAAACCACATGTTAGATCACAAAATCACCTAATGCTTACTAAGGAAGGTGATGAAAATTCGAGGGTAGCTATATGCCCCCCCCTGTTTCGGCTTGCTAATTTTAGTGAGTTGAAACAGGGTATCATGTTTACCACTTCGAATTGTTAAAGAATATTGATGACAAATGCTCACAAGAAGATTTGATATGAGATAAAAAACTAATGGAGAATCATTTGGTAAGAAAGAGGACTAAATCTCAATTCCAACACAACAAAGAGTGTGAGGTTTTGAGAGTTCTCTAACACAAGATGAAGGATGTAAATGGAAACAAAATGCAAAGAGAAGAAAAGAAAGGAGAAAAGCATGAATACACACATTGGTGATCCATGAAAAGAATAGTGAAAGAGAAAACATGGACTTCTCGCCCCTAGATCTTGTCTAGGTGATCCATGGGAAAAAGGACATGGAAAACTAGCCCCTAGAGTCTGTCTAGGTGATCCATGTAAGGGAGGAGAGTGAGAAAGTCTAGCCTTATGCCGCTAGTTCCACTCAACCTCGTGCATGTGTGTGTAAGGGAGGTTAGAAGCACCTCATAGGATTCTATGCCCGAGTATGCTATAACCTGTATATGTATAGTACAAAAGCGTGACATCTCGCTCTAAGAGTCTGTGCTCTAGTTCCGAGAATGACCCATTGCTCAAAAAGTGTAAGTTTTATGTCATAAGCAAAGTAGAACAAGGATACCTACCTTCATCACAAAAGAAGATACCCCAAAAATGCAACAATGTCATAGATCCAAGCAAGAGAGTTTTGCACTCTTTAAGCAAGGATAAGATAGTTGAAAAGGGATTTCTTGTAGTATGTGTAAAAGAGATCCTTAAAGGAGAAGAGATCTTTGTACAAAAGATACCTATCCCCGAGAGGAATTGTCCTAGACAAAGATAACATGTTATAGAATAAGACAAAGAAGAGAATAAGAATGCAATACTTCCTTCTTTTGCGAGGTGAAAGTGATTCTTAATGAAGGATGACGCTCTTTTTAACCCAATTAGGAGAGTGAATTCATTATGGATGTATTTTACCAAGTGCAAAAGAGTTGTAGTCAAGGACTTACACCCCTTGTAAGAGAGAATCCTTGAACAAACAACAACAAATGCATACAAGGAATAACCTCAAGTAATAAAGTTCACACCATCCACGAAATAGGAAAAAGTGGATCCTTAGATAAAAATAAGGAAAGATCATTGCCTCCCAAAGATAAGGATAATGAGAAGGACTTACACAATCTTCTAGGGAGAGATCTAGACATAAGCAAATTGCAAGACATTAGTGTATGTAAAATGCTCCTCACAAGAAGTGGGTAGGATAAGAAAGAGAATACACATCTTCTCCCATATCTAGGAAAAGAGGATTCTAAAGAAAAGGTGATCAATATTTCCACACTATTACCCCATAGGAACAAGAGATAACATAGAAAAATTAGGCTATTATGTTGCTTCAAAAATATGATTGCACTTGAAATTGTACCATCATGAATGACAATGAGCCCCCAGTAAATGAGCTACCAATGTCACATAATGATGAGCAACATAATAGCCATTAATGTTATTTAAAGACATGATAGATTGAATAAGGTATTTGAATATGACATGCTAAATGCTCAACTATAAGTGAGATCAAAAACATGTAAAAAATGATAAAAATTGAAGAAGAAAAGTCACAAGAAATCTTAGAAGAGGGATGAGTGTAATTTATTAGAGCCTTATCCTTGGAGGAAAGGACTTTATGATAAATAGGAGATAAAGATTCATAAGTGGATTTAGAAATTTGAGGGGATTCATAAAGAGATTTGTTCATTGCCAAGATTTCCTTATGAGGGGAATGAGAGTTGATAGAAGTAGAAGATGATTTAGTTGAAGTGAGATCATCATCACTACTAAATATAGCATTCACATTGAGAGATGGTCTTTTAGATGCTTTGGTATGTTTGCAGGGATTATAGCCGAGTCCAAAGGCATAATTGTGACAATTAGTCTCTAGAGGAACTTTTATCCCTTGTTCATGAGCGCTACAACCATTTCCATGATACCCATGCTTAGCAAAAATGCGAAAACCACGACCATAACGATCAGCCATTTCAGGAAGAGAAGGTGGTTTTTCATAAGACAAAGAATCAAACTCTTCATAATTAGAGGTGTGAGGAGAAGAATTTTGAGAAGCGGCCACAAAATTATTGCTCATAGGTTCAGGTAAGACTGATTGATCTCTAGTTTCTTCCTTCTCTTTACTTTTAAGCTCTCTAGGAGGAACCCTATACTCACCGATAAAGGTGGGATTAAAGTCAAGAGATCCCCAATCGTCATTTGCGAGAACCTTCTCAGGATCAAAAGCCTTTTTATGCGTATATTCAAGTCGAGAAGGATCTTCTTCAGGAGCTTCAGACTCATCCAAAGAATTTTGATTATCAGAGGGTAAGGATTCATCCATAGGTATCTTGTTCAAAGAGTCATTACTAGAAGAGGAAGGCTTAGATGTTTGCAAACAAGCTTGAAAATTAGTATCACCTATCAAGGTATATGTCTTATTGTTATAAATGAATTTAACTTGTCTATGCAATGTAGAGGGGACAACTTGCATACCGTGAATCCAAGGTCTCCCTAATAACAAGTTGTGTGTTAGATTTCCTGACATAACATGGATAGGAGTAGGCAAAGTAACGGGTCCCACTGTGATGGGTAAGGTGATAATACCTAATGAAGACTTAGCCACATTATCAAAGCCTCGAATGGGATGAGAGTCAGGCTCAATAAGGGATGTATCCACATTCATCTTATGCAATAGATTAATGCTACACACATTAAGGCCAGAGCCATTATCTACCAGTGTTCGTCTTATAGCAGTGTCATTTATGATAACCACAATCATCAAGGGATCATATTGATGTTGAATTTCACTAGTAGGCAACTCATCTTGAGTAAACACAATTTGAGCTTTAGGATTCATCATAGAGTTAACCAAAGACACTATATTACTAGATGTATTAGGTGGAGGAACATTCAAATATTTCAAGGCATCTTGTAACATTCCATGATGAGCGGAAGAAGTTTGGATCAAATCCCAAAGGGATATCTTAGCAGGGGTAGTTTTAAGTTGTTCTATGAGATCATATTCCTTACCAAGAACTTGTGAAATACGAGGAGCTTGAGGAAGAATAGGTTGGGAAGGAGGAAGTGAAGTTGGGATAACTGGAGGAGGATTAGGTTGCCTATTGTTTCTAGTATTATAAGTATGGGCAACCGCATGATAACTCTCTCTAGTCAATTGCTTAGCATACTCATAAGGGCTCTTAGAGGAATAACCTCCTTGCACAGTAATAACAGGTTTCTTAGGAGTGCAAAAAGAATCATTAGCATAACCACCTTGAACCACTAAGATAGGCTTATTTAAAGGTTGAGAATTTTGAGAAGGACAAGCACCTTGGATAGTGAAGAGAGGTTTGTTAGGTGTCTCATTCACATGTATCAAATTGATTGAGGATGGTTTAGAGGAATGAACAAAAGTGTTGGAAGAATTATTGATAGTCTTCTCTTGCACTAAAATCTTATCACGGATTAGATCAATTTTAGGAGAGAGACAAGGGATAGGCATTGATGTTCTAGTAGGAAGGGTAATACTAGGAAAGGTCATATCATCCTCTATCAAAGGATCTACATGGGGAATAAACTCTCTAGGAGAAGGATCAACATTACTCTCTAAAGTCTCACTTTTGAGAGGGAGATCTTTGAAAGAGATGTTAACCATCTTGCTTTGAACTAGGGTTTCCTTATGAGTAGAACCAAGTTGAGGAGAGGGAGATGCTTTATTTTTAGAGGGAGAATAATTGAGATTCAAGGAAGGGGAGAAACTATCAAGGGAGTTTCCAATCTTGATTTCATCCCCTTTGGCTAGGGGTAGAGAATAATCTATACCTTCTTCTAATGGTTCATCCCAAATAGTGAGGTTGTTGAAAGGAATGTTTGAAGTATTGTCAATTTCGGGAGAGGAGATAACATTGTTTATTAATTCCTCATCCTTAGGAGGGAGAGCCTCAATAGATGTGTTAAACTCATCCTCTTTCCTCAAAATATGTTCAATATGATCTTTAGGGGAGAGAGAATTAAGGAAATTGCTTATTATTTCATCTTCTTTCTCTAAGGGATGCTTATTGGTAAGACCAACTTTAGGAGAAGGGTAAGCATTTACCATTAATTCATCATCTCTAGTGGGAATTTTGTTGGAAAAGGAAAGGCCATCACTAGGAAATGTAGGGATAATGTCATCTTCTTGCACAAAAGGATCCTCATGAAGGGAGTGTTTTTTAGGAGACACAAAGGCATCAAGGGCATCATTCAACAAAGCATGATCATATCTATTAAAAGGTTTATCTTTTGATTCAAAAGGAGATATCTCTTCATAGAGGGGATCATTGAAAACAACCATGTTACTAGATTTAGTGGAAGAGCTGATAGGAATGTACCCTTGAGAGGAATCATTCGACTTATCTTTCTCATCACAACGAAATGGCATAGTAACAATGTTTATGAGTTTTTGGTAAAATGAAGGTTTGGTATATTTAGGTTTCAAAAATTCATCTAAAGCTTCATCTAACTCATAATCATCACAAATATGAACATCTTGCAAATAAAAATCTGACATTTTGAAATTGCATAAAATTTAAACACACAATGCAAAGAAACACACTTTTTTTTTTCTTTCTTTTTAATGAAAATGAAATGAAAACACACTAAATCTAGATCTAGATCTAACAAATGCAATGCAAGAGGAAGCAATGATAGATTCACGTCGGGTTCACCAAAATGTGTGGGAGAAAAAGTGACACTAAGCAAACATGCCCTAATCTCACCTTCAATCACACATTTGTGGAATACGAAAGAGCCTAGAGGTATCACACAATTGGCTACTTCTTCTTGTGAAAGAGAGAGCCACGGGCTACCTATTAGGATTTCTATTCCTTTGTTGTAATTGAAAGATAGAATGATGCAAGTTCAATTCCTAACCCCAAAATGCAAGTATGAACTAATGACAAGATTGCAGAATTGAACTTAAACAATGGAAAGCTATAAACACAAGGACAAGACAAGAATGTAAATGCGTACCCGGAGTCAAAATCTGAGTGAAAATGTTCGGGACGGGGGCGCGAGTGCCACTGTCCTAATTCTGCCCCTGAAACTGCTCCGGAAACTGCTGTTTTGCACTCTGGAAAAGCTGTCAAAAATGCTGAAAATGCTGTCTGTCAGGAGGACTAGGGCGCCTAGCGTCCCTATCTTGGCAGGACCAGGGCGCCCCACGCCCCTGTCCTGGTCTTTTGCTCTGAGATTTGGTGTGTGGTTCCGTCTCCGTCTGCTTCTTCCGGATCTGTAACTTGCGGCGTCGTCCGAATTCCGAAACATGCACTTATATCTGAAAAGGTGTGGTGGGCGGCTATATAGGGTTTTACCTTAGTCAAACCCCCGCTTCGGTGATTTCCACCTCCATGAATAGCCAAGTTGTATTGTAAAATGTATTGTGTGTGCAGACCTAGTGTGTGTGCAAGGTCCTTAAATGCAAGAAAGCAAACTAGAGCAACCTAGAAAGTAAACCCTAATTGCTTGTAAATGATAATGTAAATGCTTTAAATCAAGATGCAAAGTGATCTAAAGCATGGATAAATGATATATTGAAGCTTATGCAAAGACATGAAAACAACATGAAATCATACCCAACCCCCAAGGGAGAGGTACAAGCCAATCTTCAGTCGGTAATCTCCTATTGTTCTTCAATGTCTTCCAAGCCCTAAATGGATGAATGGATTCGATAAATGCTTGATGGATGGATGTTGAATGTTATTGAAGTCTTCAAAGATCTGCTCTTTCACTGCATAGAAGGTCCTTAAAACCAAAAATTCGGATCCTTTCAAATGAAGAAAGAGAGCTCTTATATATGAAACCCTAGGTCTTAATTCCAACTTTTGGCCGACCTAGAGATTGAATATCCCGCCAATTTCTTGGGGTTAAGCTTTATTTTATGATTGGATCGTGCTCCTAAAATTTCAAGAAAAATGTCCGGGACCATGTGCACGCCGAGCGCCATGGTCCCGACAACTTTTCACCAAATTTTCAGGGTCGTCGGATATGATGATTTTAGAGAGAATCCCGAAGTTACAGCTGATTTCGAGATGTTTTGACCCCCGAAATCAAGCCCCCAAGTTCAAAATAGGACCTAATTAGGGTTTTTGATTAAATGATGTATTGGAGGAATAAAATGAGAGGGGCACACTTTAATGAAAAGGGCCCAACTTTATGATATGGAAGATGATGAAATAGGACCTTAGACTTAATTAATTTGATTAATTAAGTGCTAAAGGGAAAATGCAATGCAAAATGCAAAACGCGCCAAGGCGGGTGCTAAACTAGGTGTGAAATTGTACCACCCTAGCAAGTGCGTACAATTTACGACGCTACACTCTTGTATTACAATAAAATATCTATTACATACAAGCTACAAATTACTCTCTTAGGTGTATATTACACAGTCTCTGTTTTGACAACGTTCATCCTTCAGATAGAATTCGACCCTCGCACCACACAAGCAACATGAACAATTGTTCTACAATTTGGCATCCAACACGAACCTCATAGACCAACCACTTAACAACTACCAATTGTCACCCCCAACATCCAACCATCGAAATCAGTCTTTTCTAACTTCTAGTCTACAAGGTAACCATTTCTAGTCGTAATAGACTTCTTACTTTCTCTGCAACCATTTCTTCAGAAGTTTATACCTCTTTGTCAAGAAAACAGTTCAATTTGGTCTCCACATCTCCAACTGTCGAACTTCCTTAGATTGTCAATAACACGCCATGTTGTCTCCATTGCTTCCTCTGATTCATTCCAGTTTCCACCAATCACCTACATACAACTCAGCAAGTCCCTTGGCATTTGATCATGGTTCCCACTTGTATTGCTTTCAGCTCAACTTATAATCGAAGTCAATTTTGACATTGGTGCAGAAGGGCGGGAAGAGCATGTCTCATGCTCCTCTAGTTAGCTCGCACAGCTCCTCGGGAACCCATAGATTACCTGAGAGGTTGCGGGGTAAGTAAACCTCCCTATTTTCCTATTAGCCTACAAAACCACCTTTTGACTTCTATTCACCAGACGGGGTGGTGGGGAGACTATCCCTCTACCCTTATCCCGCACTACCACTATCCTCTCTAGACACCCCTCGCAGGATGGCGGGGAAGACAAGTTGTCCATCTTCCACTATTCTGCATGTATTCTTATTGGGTCCTTAGTGTCACATGGGGTGGTAGGAGGAACCATCTCTTTTCCCTCTGTCTTTACCCTGCACTACACTAATGATCAAGTTAGAAAACCCTCGCAAGGTGGCAGGAAAGACAAAGCAAACCATATTCTACTATCCTGCAAGTCCTCTTAGTAGACCCTTAGAGTTCCGTGGGGTGGTGGGATGAAGATCAACTCTCCTTCATCTCGCTATCTCGTGACCCTATTTGTTGCACCTTTGTCATACCGCGGGGTTAAACAGAAAGGACTTAGTTTCCTTTCCCCGCTATCCCGCAATACTCTGCACATTGATTCACGAGAGGGTATATAACACAAAGGTTATTCAGTTCCCTTCGAAGATGATCAATAACACAAAATTTATCCACACCAAACTACTCATTTCAGAGACCAAATGCTATCTGCTTGAGATTTCAACTAGTAAGTTTGAGACACCCATTCTAGTAAGTTTGAGACACCCATTCTCAACATGTGAGATCTCTAATTATAATTATGGTTCAAACATTTTTTCCATACAACTGCATAACCCCTTTATCTAGAGGCTCATATTATAATTTAAAGGCCTACGCTATTTGCTTAGGCATGACTTTGGTACTAGCCCTAAAATCTATCATATAATTATGCAACAATTTATTGCCTATAATAAGTGTTAGGAAGAAGGGCAAAGGTTTTGGCTTACCCGTGTCTTCTTTCCTTAGATCATCATTTGAATTTGTAATTGCTAGGACTTGTTGTCTATGTGCACCAATAGATGGTTCTTTACCCTTTTCTTTATTGTGCTCTAGAACCTAAGGCTGTACCAACTTATCCTGACCCTCTAAAGCTTCTTTTAACAATGATTTTTTCTTTGGGATTGCCATAATGTCCCATAAAGACACATTAGTGGGTGCCTTCTTTAGTTGCTCAACCACATTGAGTGATGCAAGAGGTAATACCTTAAGCTCTTTTAGTTTATAGGGACAACTTCCCTTAGTTTTTGAAATGGTTATACCACCATGGAAGGACTAGAAGTCTTCTTAAATGTAACCTTAGACTATGGCACTTGAGTCATAGGCTTTCTAGTAAGCCTCCACTTCGAATGAGTATTATAGTCAAATTGAACTTGTGGGACTTTTGATGTGGATGCTTCATTTGCAAACACATCTTCACCCTCCATCCAAGAGAAGAGTGTATGATCTAAAGCGATTACAACTTCTTGCTTTGAAAAAAGTGTCTTGCATTTGAGTAGTGAGCATAACATTGTTTATGCTAGGAGAAGAATATGCATAAACTCCAAAAACTGATTGAACACCTTGAGCATGTTACTTTGCCACCTTTTTCTATAGATTATCTATTGAACAATTCTAAGGCATATGTGCATCATTGCATGGAAAGCACCAATCATTTGAATCATCTACTAAGTTATTCTGGCCAACAGTTAGTTATCTATTTTGATAAGGAGGTATGGCTTGAAGGGGTGGGAATAGTAACAATTTGGTTTGAGGCTTGTTGTTGATTTCTTTTTCTAGCCCCTCCTTGGTATTGACCCTATTAAGAAGGTAATTTTCCACCCTGGTAGCCTTGATAGGGGGCTTTAGAGGCATTTCTTGTTGACGTTTGATATTGATTGTCTCATTTAAAAAATATATGTAGTAGATTCTTCATGTCATTTATCTTTGCAACCAACAAAGATGATGCAACAACGTTACTTTGTTGTGCATTTGGATAGACATAAATTGATTAAGTCAAAGATAATGTGTTGGAAGCGGCTTCTACCTATGATTGAGTTGGTATCTTAGGAAACACTAGCATGAGAAATCTAGGTGAAAGTTTCCCAATATAAATCAATTTTTTCTTTGCCCTTACCACCAAGTCATATGTATTTGGAAAGGTGGTACTTCCTAGAAATTAAATGACTACTGCTAAGTTAGAATCAAAAGCTCTAAGATAAAATATAATGGCTATATTAAGAGAATGCCAAGCTATCATAGGAATTATTTCCTAGGTTCTATGAAACCTGATATTGAAATCTATTATAGCTTGTTATGGAGATCTCTTTAGTTATTAACTGTTGCCATAAGGATGAGCGATCTTCTTTCTCAATGAATTTCTCAAAGAAATGGTCCCCAAGCTCATCCCTATCTACAATTGAATTAGGGGGTTAGGATCTTTACTAATCTTGCACTTTAAATGAAGTCGCGAGTAATCTAAGTGCAATATTATGCTCTGTGACATTATGAACTATACAGATATTAGCGATGTCTTACAATTGTTTTGCAAGTGTTTTAGAGTCTTCTCTAGTAAATTTAGGCAAGGCCTTTAATGCAAAAGTGAGAATTGGATCTCATATTTCTAGAGGAGTTGGAGCAACTAACAAGCTATCACTATTCTATGTAACAATGTTTTGGGGTGGCTGAGGCACAACCATTTATGGTTGCAGCTGGGATTGAGATTGAGGTTGTGTCGCGGCTAGTCTAGTGACTCTAGCCTATGTTATGATCACTAATGAAGGAAATAATAAACCAAGATTCTATGCAATTTGTGATCTAGTAATAGGCATATGGTTGATACACCTGCTTATGATTTGATTTTTTGGTGCATCAAGCATGCCATAAAAAGAACTATTGATTCTTAAAGCTCACACCTCAAGGAAATAACCTTATGGGAAGTTTAGTGAATGGGAGACTAAGTACACTTCATTAAACAACCTCTATGATCTCAGAAGTTGACTATTTGAATGTTTTTGGGGGACAAAAGGGAAAGAAAGACATGATAAAAGTAAATCTAAATGTAAGGCAATACGCTAAAGCTTTTATATTACAAAAAATCTATACTCTTATAATCTTAAGCATGAAACACCATAGACTCTTCATTTTGGAGGGAGAACAAAATGTATAAGGGTGTAAGGAACATATCATAATATCATATCCTACTATGAGAAGCACCTATTAGGGCTTTATAGAGTGCACCTTAATCCTATTATCTTAATATGATATTATTCTTAGTGATGCAGGAGCACCAGAGTAGTTCAAACCGACACTTGGATTTGATCCTGGTGAGACATTGATTCCAGTATTGGCCTGGTATTGGTATGCTCTTACCGATTGGTTTTGCAGTGTATGGAGTGAAGATGAATCAGGTTGCAGGTGGTTTCCGTAACTTGCGGGTGGTTTTCGTAACTTGCGGATCGTTGAGCGATGTTGTTTTGGGCCTTGTCCGATGTTTCCAGAGGACCGCGTGAAGTTTTATGCATTTGAAGATGTTCTTGGTGATTTGGGCCAACATGTTATCGTTTACACGTTTCATCATGAACCAGTTGGTCTTTGGCTGACTTGATCGAGTTGTTATTGCTTGCGAATGGTATAAAAGGAAAGTTGAGAGATTCATTTTGCAAGACAGAGGTCAAAGGAAGTAGAGATCGAGTGAAGATGTAGTTTCCAAAGAGATTTTGGTCTGGGGGGACTGAAGTCCAGAGGGACTGAGGTTCAGATCAGTGCAGAACAGTGACGACTGTTACCAGAGACCGATTTGTTGAGTAGAAGATCTGCAGATCTTAGATTTGTGTTGTATGGATTATTTTGTAATCATGGGCTGCGGTCCAAAATGTGTAGCCGCTGAAGGCTTATGTAATTCATTAAATGGTTATAGTGATTGATTTATTTATTTACCGGTTATATTGTGTGTTACTTCTACTGGTTCGAGTTGCTCTTTATTTGCTTACTGGTTATATCTTGTGTTGTGTTACCAGTTGCCGATATCTTGCATGGTGTTTTGTGTTATAGGCTGCAAGGCGAGGATATCCTTTATTGGATCTCCCTACCTTGACTGCGTCGCTTAGTAAATCAAGCTCACCAAATGAAATAATATAACATTGAATCACAAACATTATAGATAATTTAAAGAGTATGAAACATGATTCAATGACCTATGTGCTTATGTTGAATCATAAAAGCCAAAGCATAAAAATTTACAACTACATTCATTAAGGACAACATAGTGCTTCAAAAGCATTCACCAAATAGATACAAGCATACAATAAAGGTGTAAATACGGTTCACTAGTAAACTACGAAACTTAGGCCTATTTCCAGTTTGATTGCATTGAGAGGGAGAATGATCCACTTGGTCTAATATTTTATAAGGCGCAAGGTGAGTTCAATAGTCCCTTGTGGGTGGTACTTGAAAGTGACTCTACAAATTAGGAAGAAGGGTGTAAAGTAAGATTAGAAGATGACCTTTTTAGTGTGTGCGGAGTTGTAAGAGGCTGAGAACCTGATTTTGGAAGAGAGTAAAACTAAGAAAATTGGAACCAAACCATAGTCCGAATTTGAGGAAAAAGTGCAGGGACTAGGGCACCCAGATTGACCCGCCCCTTGGATTGGGGCATCGTGTTCGACCCGCTGTCGACAGTTTCTACTCTAAAGAATCATGGACTGTAGATGTCCACCTAGTTAGCTTGTACCTATTTTCATAGATGTTGCACTTTTTCTTGCACAAACCAAAAAGAGGAAATTTTTTGGTAGAAAGGGGCTTTCCTAAGTCAAACCTTGGTTTTGGAATAAACCTTGATATTGAATTAAATTGAACTTGAAAGGAAAGCATGTTGATATATAGCAAAGGCTAGATCTAAGAATATAAGTGTCTTGTCTTGTACCTTGATGATGCAAAATGCTTCTTTGAAGATGATCATAAATGTTGATGCAATGGCATGACTTCACACAAAAGACCTAAAAGGACATCACAAAAGGCATGCTTGCATGAAGGTTGTTGAAGGTTGCCGCAATGAAGAATATGGTGGGATGAAATGTCTTGAATGCTTGAATTGAATTATCTATAGTTCTCCTCCTATGTTTAATTTTTTATTCATGATTCATGAGAGATATTAGACCTAACAAGAGGGAGGATACCTTGCTTATATACATGTCCCAAGCATTATGGGGTGCAAAACTAGGAGCAATAGGACATGAATAAAGCTTCCCCACTCAACCTAGCCAAGCACGTTGTGATTTAAATTTTGGGGCCAAACATCGAGGAGTGGGACACCCTAGGCACCTTTCTCCCCCCAATATGGCCTCAAATTGTGACTCGAGGTCCAAAATGACATACAAAATTGAGTTATACTGAACGAGACCAAAAGCGAGAGGTGATGCTAGCCAAAATAAGACCTAGTTGAGGAATAAATTGCATAGGGATGCGATTTATGGTAGTACATTTATCCCCCACTTTAGGGAGAGTATGAGGCCTACACACATACTCATGATAAAGTAGAAGGGAGAGAGAGAGAGAGAGAGAGAGAGAGAGAGAGAGAGAGAGAGAGAGAGAGAGAGAGAGAGAGAGAGAGAGAGAGGACATCACCAATTTCAAGGGAAAAAGCCCACAAGACAAGGGTCTTAACTCATACAACAATGTGCAAGGACACACAAAAACAAAAACAAAGACAAACAACAAAGAAACAACACATAAAAGGGGTTAGTACTAAAAACAAAGGCTCTAAGTCAACTAGTTGAAGAGAGCTCCATAATCACAATATATCAACCACTAATATCACCCTTGGAATGCTATCAAAAGAGAACATGCGATCATTTTGAAAGAGAAAGAGAACATATCAAAGACAAGATAAAACTTTATTGTGCAATCAACTAGCAAAGGTATGCCATGGGATCATAGAGAGATAGAGAAAGAGAGCATGGAAACCATAGACTAGCAAGCTATATTACGCTAGGTGATCCATGAAAAAGAAGGGAAAGTAGAAAATAGTCTTAGTAAGCTATATTATGCTAGTTCCACTCATCCCAATAGAGCTTATCTCAAAGAAAGAGTTGAATAGTCTAGCAAGTTGTGTTATGCTAGTCAACCCATCTTGAAAATGTATCAAAGCAAAGGAAAGGTCAAATAGTCTAGTAAGTCGTGTTATGCTAGTCAACCTATCCCAATGATAACCATGGAAAGCATTGTATCCAAGAAAATCCACAATAAATGGTGCAAAAAGGATAACAAAGGAAAGCATTGTCTCCAAGGAAATTTGCACCTTGAATTGAAAAAGGATAACCAAGCAAGGCAGTATGCAAAGAAATTCACAATAAACGGTAAAAAAGGATAACCAAGGAAAGCATTGTCTCCAAGGAAATCTGCAACTTGAATTGAAAAAGGATAACCAAGTAAGGAATTACACAAGGAAATCCATAATATAGTACACAAGGAGACTACATATATGCCCCCTCCTTAAGATGGAAGTTTAGAGCTATGGTGACATCTTAAGGAAAAGAAGAACAATGATACACACCTTCTTAATGGTTCAAATTTGGGAATTAGGCTTTCAAGTATAAAACCACAAACCATCCCAAATTGATCAAAACAATAGGAAAGAGGGGTGAACCTAATAGATCTAGCCTCAATCTAGCTAAGGAAGGGCTGAGAATTCTGATTAGATTCACCTGGGTTAGGGTTTGATTGCCTCTTTCTAAGGATTGAATTGGATTTATTGTGAAATTAGGGTAAAATAGGTGATAATTGAAGTATTTTGACATAGACAATAATTTACAGATGTCCCACAGAGCCACTGACCTAGATCTAGGAAAAATAAAATGTCTGAAACATGTTCTTAGAAGTTTGGCCTGATTTTTTGGGACCAAGCAGTATCAATTCGCCATGGTCCTCTACATTTTCCATCATTGAAAGTTGAACCTATTCATCACTATGAACTCTATCGATCCTCTCGAATATAGCTCCACACCTATTTCCTACACACAAAAAGAAAGGAAAATATGTTGGGGATAGGGGTTTACTTAAGTCAAACCCTAGTTTAGGAATTAACCTTGAATGAAATAATGCTAACATTGAAATAAATGTTGGATGCATATACCAAAAATATGCAATTGTTGATGATGATGCAATACTCTTTGAATGTAATCACAAATGTTGTAGGTAATGGCATTACAAACACATGAGCATGAAAAATCCTAATCACACATACATGCTAGCATATGATTGATGTAACTTTTCTCCACAATTATTTAAAGATGAATATGCAACCTTGAAGATCTTCAAAAATACTTGATGATGAATGATTCACAGATGCACAAATGATGGGGTATGGGAGTGATGTCAAAATAAATTGATAGGATATTTTTATATAGGGTCCCTTAGGTAAATTACCAATTAGGATGACCTCCAATGGTCATGTGTAGCCATGGGGATCAATTTCCATCAGGGATATATATCACCTACCCCATTTTAAATTGGGGTCCCTTTGAGAGGGACCGTGGCATTTTAGGGTGCCATGGTCCAAACCAAGGCATTCCACACCCTAATCTCTCTATAAACAGGGCAAAAATAAGGTACTAGGGGGAAGGGTACCTCACCATCAGACCCACCAATGGGTGTTCATAACATCAAAGTTGGAGAATGTGGTCAAAATGGACCTAGAGAGGGGATGTGGATAGGAGACAAGCCCAAACATGAGGTGTAAATTAGAGTGGTGACAATTTTTGATGCAACACCTTCAATCACCGAGGGCATATCCTTAAACAACAATGTACATGCTACCCTAGCCAAAGAGGCATAACTCTTATGAGCCTAGGGAGAGATTACTGGGAGATATCTTTGCAACAAGTGTAAAGAGGATCCTTTTGAGAGATACACAAGAAGAGGGAGGAAGAGATCTTTGCTCAAAGACATCTACCTCGAAGAGGATATCTTAAACAAAAATAACAACATTGAAAAAAAGAAAGGAAGGAGAACAAGAATTCACACATTCCTCATATTTCTAGGTAAAGGAATTCTTGATGAATGATAAGGGTAAGTGCACAAAGATGGTGGTAAAAAAGGGGGTATAAGAGGACACTTTTTTTTTGAAATCAAGTGAACCTAAACTTGGAGGCAAAATTTGAAAGTCATCCACTCAAGAAATGAAGATAATCAAAGAACAAATATTGTAGTACTCTTAATCTAGTTTCCAAACTACTAAACTTTTTAAAAATTGGATAAGATTAAGGGGGTCAAATCCTTCATGCACGAAAAAATGACCTTGATTTTTTCTGAAAAACATAACATAGTGTCTGACGTGCACATCAAAAAAGTCATAGTTAGATTTAGTATTTTGACAAATCCTTTGGTAGAAAGATAGTTAAGAGTGAGCACTAGAAGATGTGTATTTTTTGTTGAGTATTTTTTTTTGTGATTTTTCCAATTGAGCACATCCTAAAAATTAGGTACCCGTTCATGTGCGAAGCATAAGTTGCACTAAACAAATCAAAAATACAATTTATTTTTTTTAAATTGTAAAGAATCAAGTGCACTACAATAATATATAAAGTTTTTTAAATTTGGATAAGTATATCAAAAGTTATTCAAAAAATGGTGCACCTATGTCTATGAGAACTATGGAGACACTGGTAAAATAAATTCAATAATAATATGTTATTGTTGTTCAAATTGAAAAAAAAATTATATGGTTAGAAAGCTCAGAAGATGGGTGAAAATATGGTGGCAATTTTAGAAATACCCACTTGATGAAGTGTAAACCTGATGATGACAAAGTCGATAAACCAAGTTGATAAAATAAAACACGTCAAAAATGAGAGAAATGGAGGGAAATCAAACTTCCAAACCGTATCTTTGTCATCCAGGCCTATTTCCAAGCCTAAATAGTCAAAAGCGCATATGGGGTACTTTATAGTGTAAGCAGCGCGTACGCGCTTGTTTCCCTATAAACAACGCGTACGCGGTACCTTTACTATAAACAGCACATACGCGCTATTGTATAAATATTATATTCTATTATATTAAATATGTGTATATACATATAATATATGTAATTATATAATGTGTATAATAGGATATTGTATATATAATGTGTTTATATATCATATACTATATGCATATATATAATATATTAAAACATATATAGTACACATGTAAGTGTATTGTCTCCCCCTCTCAAACGCATACAAGTTGCCCCCCTCTCTCTCTCTCTCTCCATACCCCATCCCTCTTTCTCTTCTTCTCTCTCTCCCTCCCTCCATACCCCAGTGCAATTGTGTCTACACTTCTATAGAAGTAAGTGAATTTTATTTCTTGAACTTCTCTCTTTGATTTTTTATCATGTATGCTCTCCTAAGAAAATTGACTGATGGATTTGTGTGTGTATATTGAATAG